>NW_005187411.1:3225272-3308337 GCF_000239375.1 Pundamilia nyererei
TGCACCTACTGGCCAAAAATGTTGCTTATACTTAATTATTGTAAATACTACATGTAGCAAGCTGTAGTCCTAAACTATAAAGATGTGTCAATGGGCACTGATACTTTATTAGGTTGTACTAAATAAAACCTGTCATGAATAATGTCAGACAATAAATTGCGTACTTTTGTTTGGTTATAAGGTGTATCAGAACTACAGCAAACTGTTATGAACAACTTTGTGAAGTTTTAGTCAAAAATATCTAGTTTTTAATCTGTTAAATGTTGTTTTAGCAAATCAATGCAGCAATGAAACGTAAAATAAAAACAGACAAAACCGAAGAAAAAACAGCAAATGAGGACAAAGAAAATTGCTAATGCAAATGTTTTTTTGAAAGACGGAATTTTTTGTTGTTGTAGTGTTTTTATAATGAGAATTAAAACTGTGCAGAAGTCAAATTTCTTCATGATCATAAAATTGCACACAAAGGACAAAAGACACACACAAAAGTCCTCCCTAAAAAAAAAAGCTAACATTTTAAATATCAAATAAGATCTGGCTTATAGTGAGGTGAATGACAGTAGAAGAGGTTATGAGAGCCAGTCTCTCAACATCTGGACTGTTGGTACAGCACAGCTGGAAAAGAGAGCAGGCAATTTAAGAAAAGAAGAAAAAGAACAGTAAGATATGATGGTGACAAAAGAAATATAATGTAAATTAGAAATATAGACTGAAGGGGAAAAATAAGATGATTAAATTATTTTCCAGAAAAGCCAAAACATCATAGCCATCCCTCCAATATTCATTTTAACATTTAGGTCTCATTCACTTTATAACAGAATAAAAGACCAACAGAAAATGAAGAAAGGGATAAAGAATCACAAGTAATCAGAATCAGAATCAGAATCAGAATACTTTATTGATCCCTGGGGGAAATTATTTTTTGTTACAGTGCTCCATTTTAAACCAACATTAAGACAAGACAGACAATACACTAACTAAGAATAGTACAATATATACATATATACACATACATACTTAGAGAGATTATTTTAATAATAAATTGTACATAAAATAAATAAATAAAAGGTATATAAGTAAAACTATGCAGCAGTTAATAACTCAAAAATGTAAATGTGACAAACACATTTTTCTTTCTGTTAAAATCATTTTTTACTAATTGAGTAACTGAACCAAATTACATGTTATTTATACCTGCAACTCTTAATATTTTAAGCATTTTTAATACAGATTACAAAATGATCATTGCTGGTCAAAATGATGAAGTTAATTTCTATCTTTATTAACAATCAGTTTATGATTAGTGAGCACAACCTCTAAATTGGAAAAGAAGGACTGAAGCGATTTAAAAGTCGGCCCATAGATTGTTGACAGTTCAAGATAATCTCATCATCAGGTTTATGTTTATTACTCTCAGTTACTGAAGAACGTGTCATTTACATGAAAAGTAAAAAGAACAAACCTCAGTACTGAGTCTTCTTGGACGCCCTTTGCAGTTTGCACAAATTCAACTGTAAGGGTTCCCATAATCAGACAATGCTGCCTGCCAAGAGATCACCTATATCAAATCTGAGAAGATCCCTGAAAAGAGGCGCAAAGTGTTTTTTTTTTTCTATTCAAAACACGAATGGTGTCAAAGAGCAGCAGTAATGACTAACAGTAACTCAACCGGTGTGTAAAATGTGCTGAGAGGAATAATGATGGAAATTCTATTATATCGCTAAGTGCGATAACTTCCACTGCCCTCATGTAACGAGACATTAGGGCACTTTATCCAGCCTTGGAAACTGATTGGTTAAAAATATATGGTTTGTAGCTGAATGGAGCAGATGACTTTATCAAAGGGTTGCCAAGCTTATCTTCACCAATGGAGTTCTTTAAATCTGCTTTGCTTTTGCATATTATATACACAATATTATATGTATATCTATCCATCTATCTATATGTGTGTGTGTGTGTGTGTGTGTGTGTGTGTGTGTGTGTGTGTGTGTGTGTGTGTATGAGAGAGAGAGAGAGAGTGTGAGAAACACAGATGCATAATCAAGCTTAACCATAACTGTGTTTGTGCTCTTGCATCTGTGTTTGTGGCAGGTGTGAGTGTGTGAGTGTGTGTGTGCTGATGATTTTCCAGTGATCATGTTCAATGCACAGCAGAGAGTGCATGAACACTGGTTAGCTTGTGTGGCGAAACACTGAGTGTGGCAGGAAACAGAAGAACCTGTGATCTCTGCAAAAACGCTAATGGAAAACCTCACTCAGAAAACGTCAGCGTGTGTGCATAAAGACTAAGTGTGCGTTCGCGTGTGTGCATTCCACCTCTGAGCACAGAACGTCTTGCAAAGTTTTCTAATTTCACAATTATTCTCAAAACTAAGCAAACCAAAGGTTATGTCAGGCTCTCCAGAAGAAGAAGAAGTGCAACGTACAGCTGCGCTTGCAGCAATTAACTTGAGAACCACAGACCTTCCTTTACAGATAACAAGTGAGACTTCCCTCACTTTGTACAAACAAAACAGACGCGATCACAAACCCTAACCTTTAAATAACATTTAACGAAAGCTTTTTTTAACAACAAAGATTTCAAAGATACTGACTTGTTTTTGACATTTAAGCTGCAGCTTAGTTTAATAACTAATTTTAGATAAGAGTTTTTAAAAAACTCTTATCTGTTGAAAGTGTGCTCTTTTTCATTCTCTGCTCATTAATCTGGCTTATACTGTGATTACTAATGGCATTTAGGTATATTGGTGACAATTTATATATGATAATTTTATGAAAACACTCGGCCCTGTTTTCCTGTAAACAGGTTGCTAAAGGTATTATCCCTGGGTTGTTTGAATAGAGGCACAGTAATCTGCTAATCTAGATATTCCCCTGGACTAAAGACCTCAGATGGCAGTGCTCAGTGACTGATCTGAGTGTCATGCTTTTGAACTTTAACTACTAACGATGACCTGAAAGTTGCTCTTTGAGTGGCGCTTGCCCTGAGAATTGAAAGTAAGCGTCCCATGGTCGTGTTCCAGCTTTGAATAACTCTCGATTCAGCGTGGAAGTTAAAAAGAGATTTAACTGGGTCACCAGCAGAAAAATCTGCATGCACCCACATTTACAGGTCTACCAATGTGAGAGGTGGTGATATGTGCGAATGTGTGTGCGTTGTGTGCAAGGGTGGGAGGTCACAGGGATGTTCTTGACTGTGTCATCTCCAGCAGCTGTTTCCCTCAAACCCTGCCTCGCCCACTCCACCCCCCTCCCACCCCATCTTCTCACAATGAGACCAATACAAAGGAACAGGAAGTGCCTCCCGTTAAATGGGGCCCAATCAAAGCCATCATTATTCCCGTGTCAGAATTTTTACAGGAAATAGCTTCTCAGAAAATATGCCAGCTGTGCAGGGAGTGTGGTATTATTGTCTTATAGGTCTTGTCTGTTTTCGCTTTCTTTTTTCCCCCCCTTTTTTTCGTTCATCAGTCACTGCTAACAAAAGGGCACATAGACTCATCTCGACCACGTGCGCGGCACACTGTCACTGTTGTGCGTTCACTAGGCAAGCCAGGCACTGTGTTCTCTGGGGCTGGGTGGTTATTGTGCACTCTGTGAAAAGGGCATTCCTGCTGTGCCTGCTCCGGCTTCTTGGATTCCCATCCTGAACTGAGCGATTGTCTTTTAAAACCATGCGAGCAGAGCTGAGCCCAGAGAGTGCGCAGATGTGAGAGTTCATATATGATCACACGCTCTCACACACACTCACAGCCAGCTTTGCCTATTGAAGCCACATCTGTAAGAGCGCTGCTCAGATTACAGCATAAACGGTGGGTTCAGGTGAAGCCTAACGTTTGCCAGATGCTGCGATTAAGTCACCAGGAGGTTAGCCTAACACTGGAGTGTTGTTGTTGGTCGGGGAGGGTGGAATCATCAGCCTCCTTAACAAGAGGGGCGCACATCTGGCGTGAAGCAAAGTAATTTATGAGCATTATCTTAAACAAGCGTGAATAACTGCACTGATGCTCTGGTTTATCTTCATTATTTAACCAGCACAATGGATCAGTAATCTCGGGATTGATTTGAAAAGAAAGGTAGCTTCTCCTGTTTATCTAATCCTCGGCTTGTAATCTCTCGGCCTCTGAGGCCCTGCAGACGTCTGGAGGACAATAATTAACTCAGTCCCTCAACACGTTGACACAGGTGAGCACTGCTCGAGTGGTTAAACACTCATTATGAGGTTGTTGTTACGTGAATGAACACATATGCACACTCACACACACTGATCAGCTAACTTCGTCTTAGCTTGTCTGTCACGTCAGACTTTGGCCTAATCAGCTACAAAATGCCACTGCTGATTGTAGTAAAACCGATTAGATAAGCTCCACACCTCCATCCTCTGCTAACCTTTAAAATATAACCCACAGGAAACCGAACATGTTGCACCCCTTGGTTTTTATGAAAACAATGCAGAGCTGCAAAACTTAACGCTAACCTCTTAGAAACTGTTTCTTTCTTGAAACTGAGATGTTGCTTTGTATCCTATAAAGTATTTGAAGTGTCGTATTTATGTGAGATCACGTGTTTCAAGTCATGCAATGTAATCTAACAAGTGAAAGATCCCTGGTTCAGTTCAGAGGTTGTGTCACGAAGGGCTTCTGGTATAAAAATATGCCAATTTAGACATAGCAAGCTGCCCAATGTGGTGAAAGTAGCATATGTGTGTTGAGCTCATCTTTCTTAGGCAGTGGTCTTTATCAATGTAGTTAATATACATCTCTCACTTCTGTCTTTTCAAATATTTGACTAAAAAAGAAAAAGATCTCAAAATCTGAGCAAATAAATCATCACCGATCACAAATGCTGAATCCCATACAGGAGTTGAGTGAAATAATCCTTTTATGTATCTCATATTATGCATTGATATTTATTGTATTCAAATTGACACATATATATTACATGTGTCAATTTTATTATGAATTTCAAAGTCTTTTTTTAAGTGCTTCAAGTTCATGAGAACTTTCTCGCAAAGGCCATATTCCTCTTTTGGCCATCCTAGGGGTTTGGAGGAAGCAACATTTTTAGAAATCTTCAGTGGCGTTGACCCTCCACTTTTGGCCAGACTCTTAACTTAGTGGTGTGAGGATATTTTCAGTAATTACAGAGTAACCAGGGAATGCTCAGCAGGAAATGTCCATAATACAATACACACACAGACCAGGCACGGCTAAACAGATATAGCAGTTTCCTGGTAGTGTATGTCTCCTCTGGAGTGAGTCATGCTTCTATTACTTCACCTTTTACTCAGAAGTAATACTTTGTACAGATTTCTAAGCTTTTCTCGGGGGGGGTGCTGTGCTGTTTGTAAGCGGTAAAAAAAACAACGGGTCACAGAGCCAGGATGGACTCACTGGGCCTAAAATGATTCACAGACAGAACATGAATAACAAAACACACTGGACCATTATATGAGCTGAGAGATGTGACCTTTCAGCGATGGTGCCTGAACATGGCAATGCAATGATAACCAGCTGGTGCAGTATCCATTTTCCCCAAGTCTTTATGTCCATCCCGTGGTGGCGTTCACATCACAGCACCCCAATTAAAACCACTCGGGATAAAAAACATGTCTTTTTGGACTGATTAGATCTGAGCAGAAAATTCACAAGAACCTATGAAATATTTCTGATCACTGTACACATAAGTGGACAAGTATACGACAACCAGAAAGTATTAGAAAAAGTCCAGTAGCTTGCCCAGGACGTGTGTCATTTGCTTGCTTGTGGAGATCACTAGTTTGTGTAAGAGCCTTTAATCAGGTCACTGAGAGCCCAGGCCTCTCTGCTCCCACTCTACGCCCTCCGTCTGGAGGGCTCCGCCAGGGGTGACCAAGAGGGGCACCGCTGACCCAGATTAGGAAAGGGTAAGTGTGTGTGTGTGTGTGTGTGTGTGTGTGTGTGTGTGTGTGTGTGTGTGTGTGTGTGTGTGTGTGTGTGTAAGAGTGAGGGAATCAGCTGTGCATCATGTCTCAGTCTGCACCGTTCCAATTCATTAGCAGCACAAGGAGCAGACAAGAGAAATGAGGAGGGGTGGATTGTGTGTGTGTATTTGTATATGCATGCATGTGGAGTGGGTGGAGGGGCAGAGAAAGGAAGAATACAATGTCAGTGACAGAAGGAGAAAGTCACTGCTGCGGTTCATCTTAGATTATCAGGCACCCACTTGACCTAGAAACACATGACACACAGGTGCAGAGATACCCACCAGGGACCTAATGGCCTCTGTATGTGTGTCTCTGTGAAGCCTGACCAGCTGAACCCCTGCAGCATCCGCCACAGCGTCAGACCCCTCTACAGCTTTCTTTCTCTCAATTCCTCTCTTTCTTTCACAGTCTGAGTGTCTCTTTCTCCTTTCTGTCACTCGCCCTCAAGTGTGTTCCTCAGACATTTTCCACACCAATTTTCTCTGCCCCTCTCAGCTCGCTCCCTTCATTGGACTGCTTTCTCATCACCCAAGAAAATTTCCTGTTTGTATTTCTCTATTATGTTTCCCGGTCCATGTGTTCTTCATACAAAACCACATGTATTAACTTCCGTGGCGTCTGTGAGGAAGTTGGACAGCCATATTTGACCCTGAACGCCTCAGCTAGTAGATACAAGTAGATGTCAGAATTTTCAACCAAACTCTTTTGTCTTAAAACTTCATACCAATACCATTACATCATGTAATTGGTCACAAATGTTGGAATTAGTTTATTTCCATCTCGATGGTAGCTTGCAACCGCAACATGCCGGCTAGCACTACAGCAAGATAGATCAGTATAACAGACTTGGACCCCGACTCTTAAACTCTCCTCGTGGTACTGGCCACACTGTGTGGGTATGTCACAAGCGTGGATCAAGACAATCTTTAAATGCAAGGTCAGAACTCTAGTTCAAGTGAGTTTATAGTGCACCACAAATACCCCCTTTGCAAAAACTGCGAGAGGAACAGCTATTACACGAGAGCATTTGTATCAAAAATAATTATATAGTCATCATCTGGTAGTAATCAGCAAATAGTTGCCTGGATTGATTCTGGTTAAATGTTAAGATTGTAGCTCCACAATGGTGAGACCAAATGAAAACTGTGGATCAGACTCATTCTTTCCTAGCATTGTGGAGACAACTAGCAGACACAGCCAATTTGTGCTGTCTACAGAAGTGCATATTTTGCAACATTGAAAGCAGAGATTTGGGCCCAAAGACCTTCCATTAATGGCCAACCAGCTGTACAGTAAGCTCAGTGTCTGATGGAAGAGTGACTGTTGATGAATTTCTTGATTAAAGAAAAAGAATAAACCTACAGAATTCAAGTCCAAGCCCTTTTTTGTTTACAGTTGAAGACCAGTGGAAGGTGTTGTGACTAATCAGACCAAGCCAGACACCAGGTGGAGTTGGTGTAGATCCTAGCCACAATCACCAGGTCTGAGTTGTGCACGGAAAGCCAGATGTTTATCCTCATTGAATGGCTAGAGAATAAACCAACTGTTCCAGTCTGTTGATGAAAATGACAAAACAGTAGTGTGACCAACACCTGGTCTCCACCCGCCAAGCCGCACTCAACATTATACTCAGCTTGTTTTGGACCAGTGTGGTGATCATGGATTTAAATGGCCTTCTGTGGCTTGTCTCCCACCTTCTATACAGTTCCACTGCCTGGATGGGTTCTTGCATCTAGAGAGCATTATTCATACCCAAGGACATCAACAGGGCTACCTGTCAACATAGTTATGACAACTACCCTGTTCCCGCAGCGAGCAGCACAATATTTCCTTACATTACCGACTTCTGGATTTTTTTTTAAACATAAACAGCAGCTCTACATGCTGTACTTCTGAATGTTTAATGGGACACATGCTGCTTAATCATTTGGCGCTCTCAGTGCTGGACAACGGAAATTAATTCCCTATTCAGTAGCAACAAAGACCCAGAACCCCTGTTCACACACTCCATTCGGATATTCAGCAAAACAACAGAAAAAGGCACACAGTGGGCGAGTGTGTGACTCAGTGAATGACGTATGGGTAAGTTTATCTTCTGACATATTATGTACCCTCTCATCTACAAATTCAGCAGGATCATTATGCGCAAGCTTGAACAAGAGACTCTAACATAGATAACAACTGGCCGATACAAAACAACAATGTGCATAAAATGTCATGTCACTGCCTGGGTCACTAAGGCGAAAAGCTTGGGATCTGTAGGCTGCTCAAAGCTGATGGAGAAGACTGAGGCGTCTTTGATGAAGGACAGAGTGAAAACACACCAACAGTGCATGGCGTGTACTTGCACACACACACACAGACACACTTGGGATATAAAGAATTAAGTTTCACTGAGTTTCTTGCCACTTAATTATCCTCTCAAGATGAGTCTGCACTTGCAGATGAAAAAGATACCCTTCTGTATACAGAGCTACCTCTCCACGGGACAGTATAGAGGTTTGTCTTTGCTGTCTTGTTCTGTTTCATCTCATTACCCTACACCCTGTTTTCGTGCAAAAGGAGGCACTTTGTTTATGTTAACACAAGGTGCTTTGAGAGATAAAGACGAGTGTGGGAGTGAGATCCTGCATGTGAAAACTGATTTTTTTTTTCATAGAAGAAGAACTGATGTTAATATCAGACTGTATTTTTGCTTCCTTGATAGAAATTGAAATTATTATTTTTTAAAGTGAATTCAAATACCAGAGAGAAGAGAAAGAGAGAAGGGAGAAGAAGGGGGTGCTGCTAATTATGCGTGGCGATTGTTGATGGCTTGATTGTCTGCGTCCAGCTGCATGGAGGAGCAGGGAGAGGGAGGGCGGTGAGAGAGGCAGACTCACTGACGCCGGGCTCGGAATTCTCCCATCCATTGAAAGAGAGACCCGATTGTGTCCGGGGCCTTTCCGACAAGCACCTGATCCCTGCCCAGACACACTAGTGCGTGTGTGTGCGTTTTCACAGATTTACGCACTAGGAACTCTGGAATCTACAGGCCCCTGGCAATGAGTACCACAGGAAAATGCTATACTACAATTTTTAACAAGACAGAAATGGCTCCTTGCTCTCTAAAATGACTAAGAAAGTCATTTCTGTCAGATTAACAAACGCCAAATCTTTACCCAGACCCTGTCATGACAGCTGGCTCGGTCAGCAAACGCAAACAATTATTTTCCCACCAAGCCTGGGAATTTCAAAGCAATATTTGTCCTTCCCTTCAGCAAATTTAAGAAAGATACTTTAGGTCAAAGTCTTGTTTAGATACTCAGCGCTGCTCACACAATATGATTTTAAAATAGTCTGGATCGAAGTCCCGTCTCACGGTTCAATGTGGTTTGCGCTAAAGTGAGGTCTCTGAATGACTCCTAATACAGGGTCAACTGCCGTGAGGAGGAGGGGGTGCCACAAGGAAAGCAGCGAGTGGAACATCTGTTGAACCTCTGGGCAGATGGGACATCTCTGGGAGCATGTTTATGCACAGATTTATAAAATTATGAAGTTTTTGTATTACCCAGCTATTTTAATCAGCTACTCCTGTAGCATGCGGAGCGATGTTTGTTCGTTTTTTGTTTGTTTTTTCAAATTATTGCCACCTTCGCTACAGTTAAAAAGAGCCTATGATAAGTTTTAGTTCTCTGTGGTGGAGACTTTCAGAGTGGTTGCAAAATATCGCATACAGGCTACTTTTGTGGCACCCACAGACCACTGGGCAACACTATTGTTCAAATCATTTTTTCTCTTCACACTGAAATGTTACATTTGGACTTCTTCATTAGGAACAGAAATAGAGAATCTACAGTGCTGTGCTGTAACTTTTCATGATTCATCTCTAGCTACAGTTGCGTATATCCAGCATTGCAAAAGCTGTGGATATTTAGAAATACTTTCCCTTCGACTTCTGTCTCGAGTCCATCTGTAGACCCAAGCAGAGAAGCGTGGACGCGCAGAGTCCGGTTAATGAGTGATAGAACCGCTCAGCCAATCCGATCTCCGAGCGCCTCTGCTTCCCTCCCTCCCCATGGTTCACGGGGGAGGGCGGGCCGTCTGCCAAAGAGGGGAGTGCGCGTCGGGGTGAATGGATGACGTCGGGAGGCTGGCGCCAGCATGTCTGGGACTGGCGCGTTAGATCAACACAGCTGGGCCGGGATAGGACACACAGCTGGCTCAGGCCTGCATTCCTCCACAAAACAGGATTGTGAGAAAAGAGGAAAATAAGACCCAAATAGGAGCAGAACGGGGCGTGCTTTGATGTAAACCAAAATGGAGCGACATTCTACATGGTTAAAATATAACTTTTATAAAGAGTCTCGCCCAAAAGAAGCCCGATCTTTACATTAAAGGACATCTTAAGCACACAAGGCTTCAATAATAGGAGTGATTTTTCGTTATTCATGGCACACAGTGAGACTAAACAGTAGGCTGTGAACTATCACTGTACCCTAAATGGACAGCCGGGGAATAAGTGGATGAGCCTGTGATTCTTGGAAACGAATTTCCTCTGACCTTTTGCCTGTAATCGGTTATAAATTTCCAATATATTTGTATCTTTGTTAGGGAGTGTGTGTCCAAAAATGTGGAAGTTCATAAGATTTAATATAGAGCCTTTTTGTAGGGCCGTACTGATGTGCTGAAGCGATTCAGAAGCCTGTGAGAGAGGTGTTTCCAGGGGCTGGACATAGACACATTTCCTGAAGGTCCAGTGATCACGGATAACAAAGTGTGATGAAAGAAGTAAAAGTCCAACTCTAAACCACGTTCCTTGCTATTATTCACAAGGCAGAACCCCATAGGTAATAGAAGCCCTCATTTACACGGTTTTCTTTAAAATGACCTACTTTAAAAACCTTTCATCTGTTTAACATAAAGAGCAATATCAGAAAACGATAGCTTAAAAAATCGATTGACAATTCCCTTCAGGCATCCCTACCTTATTTCCTCATACCTTCCAAACGCTTCCCCAATTCCCTATCAGCCAATGGGATTAGGTTTATTCTTTACATTGGCCAATCACGAGAAAGGGGGCGTCTGCAAGCGTGTGCCTTATAAAAACCAAAGTGTACGCCGCTGTCACTGCACTGTAGCTGTTCAGGACACTGATCGAAAAGACCTCAGCAGGAAATCTTACAAGCCGAGTGAATCGCTCTAGTTTCACCTGCGTTTTCACCATGAAAGCCATCAGTCCCGTCCGCTCGGTGAGGAGCTGCTACAAGGCCGTGTGCTGCATTTCGGAGCAGAACCTCGCCATCAGCCGGAATAAACACTCCTGTCTGGATGAGCCGGTGAGCGCCCTGTGCGACATGAACGACTGCTACTCCAAGCTGAAGGAGCTGGTTCCGAGCATCCCGCAGAACAAGTCGGTCAGCCAGGTGGAGATCCTGCAACACGTTATTGACTACATCTTCGACCTGCAGATCGCGCTGGAAGCAGAGGACACGGCCACGCCGGAGATGGTTTTGTCAATAAAGGTGAGGGGAGATGCGGGCTGATGCTGGGTCGCTTTCCGACATCCTCAGTCACTCGTCACGATCACTGGCAGGAATTTGCCTGCTGGTTATTTGCACTGCATGAATCTGGACTGCAGAGTCATTTAAAGTTCAAGGCCGTGCGCTGTGAATTTTCCAAAGTTTGTTCGCATGCGTACGTGCGCGCATCGCGCTGCTGTTCTGCTGTAGACCGCAGTCACACAGCAGCAGATGGTGCTCTGCGATGTCACACCTCTGCTCAGGCATTTATTAGAATATACTTCTGTTATTGCCAGCTTCTGAAACTTGCTTCTCTTCTCTGTCCTCTCCATTCAGACTGCGGACATTAGTCGCAATTTCTCCAAAGAAGAAGGGCGGTTGTGCCATTAAGATGGAGATGGCATGTTATGGTACGTATATATTCCTAATTGATACATATATATATGTAAATATATATAATAATATAACAAATATATATATATGTGAGGCAAATGTGCCCTGAAGCAAATCATCAAATCTTGAATTACTCCTTTTTACTTAAGTTCAAATAAATCTATAAATGCCAGAGAGAATAATGTAAGTACTGATATGCTTAAAAGTGAAAGTCTTCACTCCTCCACTTTCATTATGCTCGCCAATTAGACAGGCCAGTGATTGTGTAGTGGATTCATTGCTATCTGCCTGGGGTTAATGAAAGTTCCATGCTAGGCGCCAGTCTGTCTGCTCCCCTCTGCAGGGAGGGAGAGAGGGAGGGTGAGAGATCTGACTTCACTTTTCTTCCTTTCTCTCCACGCAGGTGCAGGGAAACACATGTCTCCACTTCACTCCGGGCAAGAGGACAAGAGGGGCAGAAAGGGTGGGATAGGTATTTGGGAGAGAAGGAGAAGAAGAAGGAGGAGGGCTTGAAGAAAGAAAGAGGAAAAAGTGGACTGTTTCCTAGATGAGTGGGGATCAACAGTATTGCATGAGCAAGAAAACAGAGACTCATTCTTTGGCCCGTGGACAGACAAATCAACACACCAAAGTAGAAGCCAGGATTGGAAAGTGAAAGCTACCAGCTTTGTATGCCTTCCTCTTTAAAAAAACAACCTGGGATTGCTTATAGATAGTCGGAAGAATTGTTCTTCTTTTCTTTTCTTTTCTTTTTGTATTGCATTCCAAACAAAAGTTTTTGTGGACACACAACCTGAACTTTGTATCCAAGTCTCATATCACCTCACACAATTATCACCCCCCCCCCTTTCCCCCTTCCCCAAAAGCAAAACACATGTTTTCTAATAATCTTGAGAACTAATCAAACTTCTTAAGAAGGTGTACATATCTGCTGGGGGGTGTGAAATGTGAATCAATATGGATGTTTCTTTTTCTTTTGTTTTTTTGGGGGGATTGGGAGTTCGCGTGTCTTAGGTATAATCAGAACTCTATACTAGAGTCAATTGTAAATGTTTGTAGGGATTGTGTTATTTCTACAGACAATGTGCTGTGAGTTTCATAAACTCTTTATTATAAAGTTTGCTTTGTATGTACATGTATGTTTTTATGTAATGAAATAAAAAAGAAGAAGAATGTGAAACCGTTTTCCTGGTGTGGTGTGTTTGGTCTAGAAAAATGAATGAGTTTGAACTAGTCGTATTCTTCTGAAGACGATGGGGATGCTGACGTGACTTTCTGGCTTTGGATGACAGTGAAATGCTGATACAACAGGATGTATTTAGATGAATCTTGAGGTTGAGTGGTTGGAAATCAAACAAAGGGAGTTTCCTCTCAGTGTTTCTATTTTTCCAAAGAAACCAGTTCATAGCGATTGAATTTCCTAAATGGTGTAAAAGAGAGAGGATGTTATGTGATTGTAAAACTGTGCATCTGATCATTCATAAATCCTGTTAAAATGTCACCTTCATGACACCAGTGTATAGAGGTACAGTATGCTGCCTAGCTAAAGCTACCACTCTTGAGGTAGCACTATACAATTTTTAAAAAAAGAAGATAGGAAGATGTTTCCATGGTTTTTACAGAGAAGCTTTCCTTATGGAATCATATTAGAGAGTGAAACAATGCATGGGAAGTATGACTGTAGACAACTGATTTCCAAAAGCTGAACAAACGCTTGGATCTGTGTGGAATTTCAGGAATTAGATGTTGACACACACTACCGGTATCTCTCTAGAACAATAGTTACACTGAACGGAAGCTTTGTACTTTTGCACTTTTCTTTCTTTCTTTGTTTTTATTTATGTATTTATCTGAAAATAGAAGAAAGCTAACAACAACAAAACAACAAGGGAGAAGAGTTAAACATGATGACCCAATTCTAACCTTCCTCGTACAGCTAATAATGAAATAGCAACGCCATCTAGTGGTGCAAATGCGTTATTGGCTTTTCTCGCCGTAGGAAGTTATCACGGTGGAGAATATTTTGTGATACAAAATATAATTATTACTACCTATATGGACTTCATATTTAATATTATATATGTTATATACTTTTAAAATGCTCATGTACGTTATTATTAATAGTAACAGCACCACAGCCTGAAGTTCAGGACAACAAGGTTACATGACAGCTTAACTGCGTCATAATAAATAGATAATACATGGATACAGTGCAATAGCTGAGCACACCTCAGCTGTAGATTCTATTTTGTACATATTATTTTTCTTCATTTTGTTTTCTTTGACTGAACGACAGTCTTTTTAAACCCTGTCTTGTTTTTATTGTGACGTTCTTGTTTTTCTCTGTGCATATAATTTTGTTCAGCAATATATCAGTGATGTAGTGCTGAACGATAATAAAGGAATCAATAAAGGAATGCATTTTAAAATAACAGTGTTAGGATGGCTCATAGCAGGTGGCTTAAAATAGGAGGCTTGTGGTAGAGATGAGGTGCAGACCACCCACGTGTTTGTTCACCAAAGTCAAAAAAAAAAAAATAAAAGCCAAAACATTACAAAAAATAAAACCACGTAGCCAGTGGTGGGACCTGGTTCCAGCAGGATGTTAACTGGCAGCAGTTAACCCAATTAACTGTTGCTAATTGGGTCTCAAGCCATAGGAGACATACATGCTAAAGTAAAATAATAAACTGCACACAAATCTTTTCTAATAATGTTTCTTAACATCAAATCAATACTGTAAAAATAATTACAACTATTATTATGAAATATTTTCCCACTTGGCCTACCACCTAAAATCTACAATAAAACTATTATGGCTGTTCATTCCCCTGTTCAATCACTAGGTGCTGCCTGGAACCTTTAAAAAGCACTTAGGAAGTCTTGGGACTCTTTTGACTGGCAAAAACATTGGGAGAAAACACAAGTAGGACACAATCTTGTCATCAAAAATAGTCACTTGGGATATAAATTGGCTCTCCTACCCATTAGAATACACACCAGGTAAATATCAAACCAGTATTTTCCACCAGTAAATTTACGCACATATTAACCAGTGCCAGCTGAAAGATTGCCAACAAGAAAAACCTACAGACAAATAACCACTAAAAAACACGTCAAACTTTTTTGTACTTATTCTTTAACACCAATGTTAAACATTAATCATGTATGTTAATCTGGTTAAGTAATGAAGAAGACTATTGCAAGCAGCAAACAACATGAAGATCAGCTGCCAGTCCACACTAGATGGGGCTGTTGGATGAGGATGGAGCCTCCTGACATCAAGAACTGTTGCTTTCAGTGTCAAAATGAAGCAGCCAACCTCAAAATGTAGGATTGCACAAGAATTAGAAAATGATCTTTCTTCTTTACAGCAGCACAGTGGACAAATGACTGACAAGCTGTCTCATGGCCAAGTAAGCCCAGTTCTCTTCTTATTTTGTGACAAATTCAGAAGGTGAAAAATCTGGAGTGGATTCCAATTGTTGAACTTGCTGGTGAAAGGTGCAAATCAGTAGTCTAGTATATTCTTAAAAATAATGAATACCCTGACAGGCTCAATAACATAGAAATGCCCAAAAGACTGAACTAGTGCATGATTATAGGATAACCTTCTTTGTTCAGAAAACGCTGAAGACACGTTGAAAACATTCTCAAACAGGTGGGTGTATCACTCTCAAGGTCTGTTATTAAATACAGAGGGTTTATAACTAACTACTGGTGTCCCTCCAGAACAATGAGGAGAGATTAGTCTATGCCAGGAAACAGCTCAAAGAGTTTGTACAGTACTGGGGGGGAAAAATGTTGGACAGATGAAACCAAGATTAACTTGTACCAGAATGATGGGAAGAGAAAAGCATGGAGAAAGAAAGGAATGGCTCACGATGGTGATAAATAAACTGGTATTATATCATGCTTTTCTACTTGGAGCACTCAAAACACTTTTTACTGTCATTCACCCAATCAAACACATTATTACAAGGGCTTTTTTTCTGCATACCTAAGCACCACGAACATTTGCTCTAACGTTGATTGACACAGCGGGGGTTCTCGCCCGAGGATACTTCGATACAGAGTGGAGTAGTCTGGGATCGAAGCACTGACTTTCCGAGTAGGCAATCTGCTCAACCTCAGCTGCAGCCACCCATGACCAGAAGCATACCACATTGCCAAACATGGTAGAGGGGATGTTATGGGATGAGCATGTACAACAATTAGGCATAACATTATGACTGCCCGCCTGATATTCTGTTGACCATCCTTTTTGCTGCCAAAATAGCCCTGATCCATGGAGGCATGGACTCCACTAGACCCCTAAAGATGTGCTGTGATAACTGGCACTAAGATGTTAGCAACAGATCCTTTAAGCCCTGTAAGTTGTGAGGTGGGGCCTCCGTGGATTGGACTTGTTTGCTCAGCATATCTCACAGATGCTTGATTGGATTGAGATCTGGGGAACCATTTTTGCTTTGTGGCACAGCGCATTATCCTGCTGAAAGAGGCCACACCCATCAGAGAATATAATTTCCATCAAAGGGTGTAGCCTACATGTCTGTAACAATGCTTAGGTATTTGGTACGTGTCAAAATAACATCCACATGATGGCAGAACCCAAGTTTTCCCAGCAGAATGTTCCCCAAAACCTCACACTACCTCCACTGGCTTGGCTTCTTCCTGTAGTGGATCTTGGTGCTCGCTGTTGTGCCAGGTGAGTGACACCACGTAGTGGGCTATCCATGTGATGTAAAAGAAAACATGCTTCATCAGATGAGGCAATTTTCTCCTCCAGTTCTGATGCGCACTTGACCATTGTTGATGCTTTCGGTAGTGGACACAGGTCAGCAAGAGCCCCCTGTCTGACACCTTTCTATCAGAACCAGCATCAACTTTTTCAACAGTTTGAGCTACAGTAGCTCGTCTGTTGGATTGGATCACACAGATCTTCAGTCCCCACGTGCTTCGGTGAGCCTTAGCTGCCCATGACCCTGTCACTGGTTTACCACTGTTTCTTCCTTGGACCACTTTTAAAAAATATGATCACTGCAGAACAGGAACACCCCACAAGAGCTGCAATTTTGGAGTTCTAGCCTTCACAATTTAGCCCTCGTCAAGCTTGCTTTAATCTTTGTCCATATTTCCTGTTTTTGTCAGCTTTGCGGACAAATATGTTCACTTGCTTCTTAAAATATCCCACTCAAAAACAGGTGTAATGATGAGGAGATAACCAGTGTTATTGACTTCACCTGTCAGTGGTCATATTGTTATGCCTGCTTGGTGTATGGCTCTAAGTGGAACTAGATCACTAGTGTTTATCGATTATATGAATGCCGATATAAGCAGCATGAATTCTGAAATGTGCATTACTATACTCTCTGCTCAGATTCAGTCAGATGCTGCAAAACAGATGAATGATGACCCAAAAGCATACAGCAAAAGGTACCCAAGATTTTCTCAAGACAATGAGATATCAAGGGCTAAGTTGGTCACCTGACTGGCAACCCCATCTAGCATGCACTTAGTTCACTAAGTACAAAAACAAATGCAGAAAGACCCATAAACAAGCAGCAGCTGACATTTCTGCAGTAAAGGCCTAGCAGAGTGTCTCAAGGGAGGAAAAACAGCATTTAGTGATGTTTTCTGGTTCTACTTCAGTCATCACTTGCGCCGTTACTGAAAATAGAGGACTCTGTATACAAATGGCTATAAATAGCACAGCCATTTGGGGGTGTAGGCAGCAAAGCTACAATAAATGTGTAACTGTCCAGACACTCATTTAACTCCACGTGAGTTTCATAAAACAAATTCACAGTTTGATACACTGAACACATTTTGAAGCATCACAAATTTTGATGTGACAGAGAGAAACATCACTAGTGATTTAAAAAAACAAAAGAAACAAACAACAAAGTTAAAAGTACAAAATGTACATCACTAGAATGCTGTGAGATGTTGCATGTCATGCAGTTGGGATGAAACATGAATCTGAATTTCCAGTATTGCTAGTTATGCAAGAACACCTACAAATTGTGCAGGATTTTGTGTGAAAGAGGAAGAAACGTGAGGGTGGGGATAAAATACGTTGCACTCTGTGGGCATCCAGTGCAGTAACAAAGCAAATTTCTTTCATCTGACAATTAAGAATTATCTCCTGATCTCTAATCCAGTGTAATAAGGAGGCAACTGTGTCAGCTTTTTTCTTCACCCTCGGTTTTTTAAAGGCACAGATGCACAACAAACAATCATTTTTGTTGTGCATTCAAACCACTTTCAACTTTGATTATTTCATTCAAAATGCAGTTCAGATTGACGCTGGACAATGGGGCTGCTTTGGTGGAGAGTCTACTTTGTCTTGGCCAAGGGGGTCAAGTCATATGGCTTGGGTTTGGTTGCTGCTAATGGGGGAGGGGGTGTTTTCTTTCAATACCTCCTCTGAGCCAATAAGCAGGAGTGGTACTGAGTGAATCCAATTATCATCTATAAACCTCCTTGTAACAGAGAACAATACACTTTGATCACATGGAATACAATAAAGAAAAATTGTCTTTATTGTTTACAAAAAACATACAGTGTATATTTAATTATATTTAAAAAATAAAACTTGTGAAAAAAAACTTTCCAATCCTTTCTTGCCCTCTGATTTCTAATACACATATTTTATTATGTCCTGATTACCCAGAGAGCAATTCGGCACTATTTGAACATACTGTACATGATTGCACCGTTTGCAGAATCAGACTTCATTTTAAAACACTACAAATTTCATATAAACATATGAAGTTAATGTTTAACCGTTTTTGTAATCTTTAACTGTCAAGAAACTGAACTGGGATGCTGTAAAATGCAAGTAAGTAGTTACAAGTGGAGTTAAAAAGGTAATAAAAAGTGCTCCAACAACAATAATGCGCCTCTAACGTGTGATTATAAAGTCTGGGCTGGTCATTGTCTCCATATCCAGCCTGGCAATGAAAGAACACCATGTCTTGATGTGTGCTCCTGTCCCTTTAAGCAGATCACTCCCATCCCCGTACAACTGTTTTATGCAAATTAGACAAGCTGAACGTGTCATGAGCCAATCAGAAGCGGCTTTCAGCCGCGGGAGATCCGAATTTCGCGGGATGAAGTTTGGCGGTAAAAAGACTGTTCTGCCCCATCTCTTGCCCCCTTGTATGGAGAGAGGAGCTCTGAGGTGGACGGACAGGAGTGGCATACTGGGTCGGATTCAGCACCAGAGGGAGTCACAATCATTTGTTAATCTCCAGCTGGAACCGGATCTCAGTGAGACCTGAAAGCCTTGGAGAGTTAAGCTTTAAAGTTCTGGACGTTTGAAATAGTTTATTTATTCAGGAAGCTATTCTTTATAACTGGTAAGGCAAGTTTCCTCTACACTGTTACAGGACAAAGGATAACAACACCGACCAGCCTGTTAAATGTACTAAGGATAAACGTCACATTATAACATATAAGCCTGTACTGCATGTGTAATCCATGCGGCTTGCAGCTAATTCGGCACTTTACGCTGTGAAAGTTGCTTTTGTTTTGTTTGTGTGTGTTACAGTATTGGCAGTTAATATATTCATAGAGGTCCCGCAGTAAGTGAAGCTTGCTGAGCGATTCAGTGTGCTCAAGTACAGGCACACTTCTGCCTTCGCCTCACCGGTTAAATTTAGTCTACTCAGGAAAATGATGCGGATGCCTAAAGGCGTCTCGCCGGCATCGGCTCGGCAGGCAGTGGGGCTGCCTTGCTCTCAGCAGAAGATGAAGCTTTTGTCCACCGGTGGAGTGAAGACCGACTTCTTCCTCACCGGACTGTCCAGTCCGCAGATGAACACGGTACCGGCCGGATATTTCACCCAGATCTGCAACACCAGCGTGGCCGAACAAAGAGCCAACAGCCTGTATTCAACCCCCCATGGACCCGAGGTTAAACCCATCAGATCATCCTCCGGGCGACTGCCGGTAAATAATCACACAAATACAAGCCTGGGGTCGTGTTTCCTTACTGTTTAATATCCAGCGAATGATATGCATATGTCCGGGGGAGGAATATTTAACTTTTTTCATTGCTATGCATGTTTGAGAAGGGTGCATTCAGATATGTTTTGACGTGATAAGCCACAGAGGGGCCACTGTGGCTGCTTCTGCTGATGTGCATGACTGGTGTCTTCTCTCTTTCTTTCTTTTTTTTTTCTTATCCATGCCAGGCTGTGTGACATCTTCTCCCGCAGTCCAGCTGTAGCTAAGACAAGGCCAGACGCCTTGTTCTGTGTTTGATGGTTTTGATGAGCCAGTAGGGGTGCTTAGAGAGAGGCCCCACTCTCTTGTGCCCAAATAACGAGTGTCCCCCCTCCTTGGTGCAGCAGAGCTAGTTTTTTTTTTTTAAATACAAGCAAACAATGCAGGGGCTCGACCAAGCTGCAGGAAAGACACTTAAGGCAAATTCATAGCTTCCCAACACTTGTAATGGGAGATAACACACACAACAGATGCTCCACCCTCACTTCCCATTATGTCAAAACAGGGTCTGTGTTGGACTGTGGGAAGGAAGCATAGGTCAGAGGTCATAACCACAGAACAAGTGTATTTTCTGGAGTGTGAAAGTATTACTATCGGAAGCCCTAAAGCATCACCAATAAGTAAAGGATTAACCTGTTTTGTAAAACACATACACAGTTGGCTTTAATGATGTTAAGTAATGTCGTTCATTTTAAACTCGAATGCTGAAGATTATTTGAAAATCCTGATCTGAGAAGATTGGATGACACTCAGCAGCTTTTTAGTGCTCCACACCTGTTGTTGTTTGTTGTATTTGGTGTCTTTATTCCAGCTGACTCGTCAGCCCCGGAGTCTTTTTTTAGATTTAATGAATTGCAGTAACGCTAAAGGGGTTAGAGTGCGTACAGGGTTTTCAAATCTCATGTCAAATCCCCAGCCCTAATAGGCCCTTCAAGAGGATTAGATGGATATAAGTAAAGTGAGAAATAGGGTACCACCTGGCATATCATGTGCCAATGTGAACCTAACTGCTGTCAAAGTGTGTATGCATTGTTGGTTTCTAGAAATATTACGTGCATTCACGCTTGATAACCTGGTTTTCCCCTTGAAATCCAACCTTAAAGTTTGGCCATATAAGTGGTCCATACTGGATTTGATGTGGTTCAGTAGGCTTTATGACACGACCCCCGTGTACGCAGTCATGTCGCCTGTGTTTTTGTGCATGCACACTGTGACCACGGTAACTTCTGTTTTCAAGGGATTTGAATATTTTCAGTTGTTGCACATTGTCACAGGTGCACGTTTCAATTTACCAGAAAAACAGGAGCCTAGTTCGGGTTGACAGAAGTGACGGCACGGTTGAAAATACGGATGAGGTTTCAAAAAGCTCTCTGATTAAGAAACTTCCTCTGGATCACTTCAGTAATTTGGGTAAACTTAATCAAAGGGAGTGAACCCACCTTAAAGTTTCTGTTTTTAAACTTATCATTTTAAGTGATTTGATTCCCGTGTCTAGAAATAAGTGGTACAGTGGGCTTTAATGATGTTTGAGCGTATTCCTTCTATTATACGTTAGTTTTGTTGCACTAATATATATTTATGATTTTGACACAAGGATGTCATTATCATTATGTTTGGGTTTGAATGACTAAAAGTCACGACATTTGAGTTGCTCTTGTATGTGTTGCGATGGCTGGTGGTAGCTATCTTGCAGGATACATTTGATGTGATGATATTATGAAGTTTTATTGACGACAGTAAAGAAGCTGAAGATAATAATGTGTTGCTGACACAGCTGTTTCAGTGCATGTTCAGTCATGACTTCTCTGTTTACAGGAAGTGTGGCCTTTTCATGTACTTACGGCTCACTTCCTTTAACCAATACAACATTATAACCACAGCTTTTTTCTTTAAGCTTTCCTTTTTTAAAACTTTGACTGGGAAACCAGATTCTAAAGCTTAGCATTTATTTATTTTAAGTACAAACAATCTAAGCACATACAAAGTCCCACACTTTTGTAGGCACCTACCTACAAAAAAAAAAAAAAGGTTAATATTTGACTGATTTTAGTAAACTTCAGCTGCAGAGATCCAGTCTTTACTTATTAATCTTACCAACTCTAGAAAAAGGCAACGTATCAGCTATTGGCATGTGAATTTTAACCAGGGTGTGTAAACTGTTGATAAACTGTTGTCTCTGCTTCCTTTCAGCTCGATAGGGATGTAAATGTGTTACAGTATTCAGACCTACAGCCAAAGTCCAGGGAAGCCCTTTTCTCTTACTGGACTGCGGATGAATGAATTTGTCAGTTTAGGCAAAGTTCAGTACAGTCAAACAGCGGTATGGCAACAGGATACATCTCCATAATATTCACCAGGAACAATGTCCCATTTATTCCCTGCTTATGTGACGTACTCGGAGTTTCATGGAATGCGCACAATCCACCACAACTGAGTGATTACGGATGTCAGCTAATGCCTTAGTCTTTCTCCTTTGGTAATTTTTAGGAACAGACACGTCTCCTGCAACCGACCTTCAGCTCTGGTTTGACCTTTTTTTAGCCCCTAGGGTTAACAACCCATTCAGGCTAATGCTTTGGTGGGATATTGGACACAGTACCAACTGTATGCATTCTCTCTATTATCTGTTTTGTTGGTGTGTTTTCCATTTAACCCCAGCTTCAGGCAAATACCAGCCCTACAGGGCAATGCTCTCTATAGGGGGAGTTTTGCATTTCAAAGCAGCTTACCCTCATCAGGCAGGCAAGCCACAGTGGGGACGGATCCACACCTCTGTTTAACCGCTTAAGAGGCTGTTGTAGGGCAACTTTTGTTTTTCCTTTATGTCCAAGGGTGTGGTAGTGAAGGGGCTCAGTACAGAGCGGTAGGTACTTGTAGGCATACTGAAACTTGCCCTTTGCCTGGATGGAATCTAAGTCTGGTGCAGCCTGACTAGCAAGATCTGTTTGTTTGAGGAGAGGCCCGACTGCAGAAGCCCTTCACGTGATTATGATTACATGCGTGGAGTTTACAGCACAGCAGCAGAGACGGCGGGAACCGGCCAAAGAATATACAGCAAACAGAAGGGGCCACGTGCAGTAGATGGGCGTAACTGGGCAATCAGGCAGGGTGAGGTTATAGCAAACGTGAGTGGCGTGATACTGCCAGTCTTTGAGATAACGTGCTAATAAGGAGGCCAGCTGACTCGGGCCTCTCCCATCGTCTCTTATAGCTGCACCATACGTATGCGAGAGCTAGTTTTAGGGTGTGAAAGCTTTTGGATTCAGATTTTCACAATGTTGTGTTCTAACACCTTAAAAGTGATGTGTGCTAGGCGGCATACCTGCGCACTTTCTGTAAAACGTAACCATTTCTCAATAGCTGCACTTCTTCTTTCAGTGGTCTGTTAGTCTGTTAAGTGAGGAATTTAAAAAATAAAAGGTCTTTCCTCTAAATGACTTTGGGTTTGCGTAATATGGTTGAATCACCAGAGAAAGCACTCATGCAAATGAAGGAGCACCCAAGCCCTCACTCTGATGTACAGCTGCAGGGGGAAACCGCTGGTTCCATTCTTACAAGTCATCATGCATCAGGCTATGACTCAAATTGTACACGTGCATTAAAAAGTTTGACTTGACACACGTTGACCTGCTCGTTTTAAGTCATAGAAATGACAAGTCTTCAGCCTTATTTGGTCAAAAAATGCGACGTTTTTTTCTTTGTGCTGGGACACTGAGTCAATGGAAAGCTGTGGCAGTTTTTCTCTGGTTAAACCACAGCTGTCACGGCTGTAGGCAGTCCAACTGGTATCATCTGCTTCCTTTCTGCGACTCCAAGTGTTTGATAGCGACTTTCACGACCATCGGCCAATGAAAACTCAAAGTTTGAATCGTGCAAGAGGTCGTTTTAGAGGCAACAGTGAGCATTTTGTTCTTCGGTAGCTGTTCACCGTCCTGTTGCGGGTGTCTCTGTATGCCTGACTGTGTGTTTTAGGGATTAAAATCTAGCCTGCCAACAGCACGGGGCTGCTCCAGATGTCACGAGTCAACAGGTGGACGTGTTAGGGAGAACACTGGGGGACAATGGCAGCCTTCATTATCCCTTTACTCGCACATGCGTAGGCACATCCACACGCGGTAACGTGAACTCCCTGCTTTTCCCATCTCTGAAAAAGCAATTTCCCTAAACCTGTTAACTAAAACAGTTCACTGGCCGCATGTACGCTGTCGTGGCAAAAGGGATTATTCGTGAGGAGACACGGTGAAAGGAGTTTGTGAGATCTAGCCATGCACTACAAATTACCCAGCAGCCAGAGAGTGCTGAGGTGAAATTGCCTCACTAGCTCAGTCATTGTGTTTTTGTGTGGGCAGTTGTTGGATTTCCAACTGACAGCAAACGTTCTCGTCCACCGTGAACTTTTGATGATGACAGCATATCTGCACGTGGGGTGTGGTGGTAATTTCCTAATCCTTAAGAGAGTAGCGCTTTCACTTCAGCTAAGTAGGCCAGTGGATGGCGGGAAAAAAAAGCAATGGTCATTTGAAGATTTTATATTGGTTACAAAGGTTGTTCATGTGCTTTTGATTGTATGATGCATCGCTGTTATGGTCAGATAATGTTCTGCTTGTGTGCGCGCATGTGTCTCTGTGAGGAGCCTGTGTGCTAAGCACAGAAGGAAGAGGGTTGAGAGGGGGGAGGAGAGGTCATTGAGTGATTCCAGGGACTTCCTGACGTATGGCAGGCAACGAGTCGGGCCTATAGACCTCCCGCTTCTGTTGACTGCAGACAAACAAAATCAGCCCCTGTTGAAGTGCTTGGGAAAGTGTGCGTGTGGGGGGTGCTTTGTTCCTGCACTTGAGGGTTGTTGGCACATTTACGACATGGTACTTTTAAACAAGCCCCTATTTAGCCGTCTAGCATTCATGCTACTGTTCTACAAAAGGTCTGGACTTGCCCAACAAACTATTTGATTCTTTCAGCTTTTTAAAGTCAGTAGGATGAGTTAAACACTTCCATAATGTGCTTTTGTTCAGCCTACACTGGGATTGGAAGGATTTCAGTCTTATACACCCTTTATATTTTCTTATGTAGTGAAACAGCAGTTAATACAGAGGAAGTAGTAGAGCTGTAAGTCACACCTGCTTTGTAACATTTGCATCTTTTTGTTAATCTTTGATAAATGTCTTCCCTTTAGGCCAAGAGGAAGCTGGATTTAGAAGACCCTCTGTATCTGCCAGAGTTTCGTACGCCAAAAGGAAAATGCAGCATTGCAGCACGGATACCAAGCCCAAGGAGTGAGTAGACTGTACATCTTTTGTTGCGTTTGTGTACAGCCCTTCGTGTCTGCTGTGACGGTGTTGAAAGTGCTCTATGAATAAAGTTGGTGTGGTGTGGTACACATCAGTGGGTGGAAAATATTTTTTGTACTGTGCAAAGGGAAGAAGCAGTTCAACATTAAAAGAAAAGAATAAGAGCAAACGATGAAAAGAAGTTGATTGTACGGTACTCTTTAGCATTAATCTGAACCCAGGCAGGGTGGGTAATGCCAGGTTCGCATGACACGACCTCAGCCTGATTGCGTCCTGAACCTTTGGGTTGTGAGCAAACACGAACAGACCTGTTTGCAATGGGTCAAACTGACATGGCAGGAAGACTACTGCTGAAGTATTCCGCAATAGTTTCCTCACTTTCTGCGAAGTTCACCCATATGAGCACAGAGTGCGGTACCAGCAGCTCAGTTGCGTACAGCTTTACACATAACAGATAAAAAATTTTAAAAAGCAATGGTGTAGCCAGGAGTAGAGAGCCAGTATCATAAACTGGCTTGTTGACATTCTTTTCCTAGAATACACAAGCTAGCGCCTCCTTCCCAACGACATCTCAAATCTCACAGCTCAGCGGGAATGACGGATCAGGGAGGAATGTGCGGTCTGCCGTGTCTCTCAGTTATGAAATTGCAATGTCTTATGATTGTTTGATGGACAATTCTCTGGAATTAAGGAGCCCTGAGAATATGTTATTACTAACATTATCAGACCTATTGATCCATTTTCTATCACCAGTGTGGTTATATGTCATTGAGCACAGTAAGCAGAGATGCCAGGACCTCTTTCACAGTATTCCGGGAGAATACTTTAGTGTTCCCAAGACAACAGAGGGCCATAATCTCCGATGTGCCCCGAGTCTTACACAAAGATTCCCACCAGCTGGAGCTGCCTAAACCACCTAAACTTGCTCTTTGATGCAGAGGAGCAGAGACGTCCAACTAATCAAGACTGATTATTAAACCTGTAGCAGATTAAAGCAATATGAAGACACAGTCATCGGAGACAGATGCTGCTTCTGGTTTACAATACCGTACCCATAGCTCTTATTTTCATATTTTCCGTGCGAGGAAGAAATATTGCTGTTTGGAGGATTATTTGTAATTTCGAACATGATATCAAACATAAAGGCAGTAATACATCTAGTTGACACATTCTAATAACTGTTTTCATGTTTCACTGTTGTCAACAGCTTGTATGACTAATACAGTAAATATTTGAATCAGTGATCTCTCCGCCAGCTCATCAGCCAAATAAAACACTTGAATGAATTAGTAAAAATCAGAGTTGTGTAACTCAAGCACATTTCTAGTCTTATGCGCTACTTTTCTGTGTGTTTCCTCGCAGCTCCAAAATCTCCGGGTGAGCGGACGCGGTACGACACGTCATTGGGCCTGCTGACCAAGAAATTTGTGGGTCTCATTGCTGAGTCTCCTGATGGAGTCCTTGATCTGAACTGGGCCACTGAGGTCCTGGAGGTCCAGAAAAGACGCATTTATGACATCACCAATGTTCTAGAGGGAGTCCAGCTTATCAGGAAGAAGTCAAAAAACAACATCCAGTGGCTGTAAGTAGAAATGCAGAAGAAGGTTAAGTAGCAGGAATAGTGGGAGGTTTATCAACTGCGTGTAGCTCACAGAAGCAAACCAGGGACTGCGTAACTGTTAAGTGAAGCCTTGGCATTTAGGGTTCCTTACAGACTTTCACAATAATGTTGGGCAAAGCATGGGCAGGACTGTTGACAGCAGCAATTTGGCCTTATTAACAAAGCTGTGTAACATAGTGCAATGCAGCTTGGTTCTTTTTGCTCGTGTCAAACAGCTGAGACAAGATATTAATATCTTATAAAAGTTTGCTTTTATAACATATTTACTCTAGATTTTTATAATGATTTTACAAAGTAGTGTTTTTATGCTGCACACTTTCTGGACTAATTAGTAAAAAAGATAGATGTATAGACATTTGCAAAAAAACTACCGATTGTTTTTGAGTCTACTTATACTGGGCTTTGATTGCATTCTAAAAATGTCTCCATTGCTTTTATTCTTCATGAAGTATTAAAAGGAAGAAAAACTTCATACTGGTACTCGCTTGTCTGCCCCCTAGTGGCAGTCAGCAGACATTGCAGTGCCAGTTGTAGACACTACCTAAACGTGTGGAGTTGTTTTGACTGTTACAGACTTTTATTATTCATAGACGTGTTTATTGTGTGTATGTGTGTGTTTCTCCAGGGTTGGAGACGTGTTTGAAGGTGGAGCGGGTGGAGGGGAGAAGGCCCGTGCCCTGAGGAAAGAGCTTGGAGACCTAGAGAGAGCAGAGAGATCTCTGGATGAACAGATTCAGTCCAGCACCACACAGCTCAAACAACTCACTGAATATAAAGAGAGTCAGAGATATCCTTTACATAGAGCACCGTGGTTATCCACGTCATTCTTTCATGATCTCCGTTTCCGCTTGTTGGCATGTTCCGCTGTAGCTTGCTTGGTTGAGTAGGTAACGCATATGCTAAAAGGCAGCAGGGGCGTTCGTCTTTCCCTACTTTACTATCAGATTCCTACTAATATCTTGCCAGATATAGCCAAAAAATAATAAAAGAGAAAAAAAGACAAGCACACACGCACGTGTATTTAAATTCCACTGTTGTTACCCTTAACCTCATGATCCACATTGGGCTATGTGACGTATCAAGACATCCGCTCCATCGGCAGCCTTCAAGACCAGACAGTCATTGCTGTTAAAGCCCCTGCAGAGACCAAGCTTGAGGTGCCAGACACAGCAGGGGTGAGATTTAGTTTATGTTTCAGTTTGTCCCCTTAACCCCTCCTTCCTTTAAATTGTGCATTTGTCCTGATGTCAGATTGTTTTGATAAATAATTGCTTCTTCTCTTGTTTCCTTACAGCAGGGGTCTTTGCAGATCTATTTAAAGAGTAGAAATGGTCCCATAGAAGTCTACCTATGTCCTGATGAGGGTCTTGAAGAAGCTAGTCCTGTTAAGAGTGTTGTCACTCCCAAAAAGGAATTCCCTCAAACGCAAGACCCTCCCGCTGCAACCCCAATAGGACCACCGAGTTACAGCATCAAAGAGGAACCTGTTGACTGTAAGCTTTGAGTTTTGAACAGAATACCACCTTTATTTGAGCTGCCCTTACTTTGATCGTACCCGTGCACTAGTCATAGACTGCATCTAGTTTTGCAACTAGCATTAATTTAGTTTTACAAGTTTTACAAAGTGATTACATCCCAAGGCTTCCAGAACATTAAAAATGAATTGCACCTCTTCAGCTGGAGCCAGTCCAAAGGTCAAATAGCACCATTAAAGCAGAAAGGTCACACTTCTTTTTGGCGGTTTCATGCGATGCCATGATAAATCGGTGACAAATTAAACAAATGGCATGTTATTTAATCTGCTTTAGTTTTGCTTGTTTGGTTGTTGTATTTTGTTTTGCATTCTGCAAAAAAATCTTGAACTGTTCATTTAACTTTTTCATTATTTAATCCCTCAGCTGAAAGCATAAAAAACAACAAAAAACTCAGGGAGTATGTGCGCAAGAGTAGAATAAAAATAGAACTTGTATGAGGATAAAAGATGTAAAAACTATTCCAATTTAGGAAGCTAAAAAGAAAAGTGTAGCAGTACACCACCTCTCTAAATGTTTTTTTTAATGCAGTGCCCTTAGCGCAAAATTAATTTCCAACGCTTTCTTCAACACAGCCAACATTTCCGCAGCAGCTCCAGCCGCCTCCTCAGCTGTGACCTCCACGTCCTCTCTGCTTGACGTAGAGGGTCTGCTGGGTTTGCCCCCGAGCCTGCTTCAGATAACCGAGGACCAGCTTCCTGGCACCTCCTTCACGTCAGACCCCAACACCCCCTTTGTCAGTTTTTCTCCACCTTTGGACCACGATGACTACCTCTGGAGCCTGGAGGACAGCGAGGGAGTGTCAGACTTCTTCGACACTTACGATCTCGGAGATTTGTTGAAAAGCTGAGGCTTAGATGAAGGGATGGGGCGGAGAAAATTCAGGGAGAAGAAGGGTAATATTTAATCGAATGCCTTCTTGGGACAAACTATTACACTATGAAGCCATCTGTTTTAATGTCCGATGGAGGAATCAACTTCTTTGTTTAAATTATAAAGTGAAAATATTTGTATATATAGTAAATTTGGGCAGTAAGTCGAGTAAGTCTCATAGAAAGCAGGAGTTATTGTTTATGTCGTATTGTCAGCGAAAGAACTGATGATGCATTTGTTTATCAGTCATTGTTTAGTGTGACCAACTCAGGAATTTTTTTTTTTACCCCTCGTTTCCAAAGTCTAAATAATTGTTTGTACCACTCTTTGGCCCATAGGGGGCAGCATTGTATAATGTCAGCTTTAACTGCCATGCAGCGTTACAGGATTCAATCACTGGATCAAAGTAAGCTAAAGCCATGAAGAGCCATACACACAGGGTCTGTTTGCAGTGTTTTCACCACTGATCAAATTAAGCTGTGAATGAACTTCAGTGTCGACATGCATCTACAGCTCGAGAATACACATCAGGTGAGATCTCAGCATAGATTTTAGACATTAAAACTGGTTTTCAAAGGTGCTCATGTTGCTTCTTTCATGCCTTAAGCTTTGTGTCAAGCCTTATGTGCCTGAATGTGCAGGCTGTGACCCAGAGTCGAGTCAGAGGTCATGACAAATGGTGGCTATTTTTTTTTTCTTTTTATCTCTTTGAACATGTACAATCTTTGAGCGACGCCTTGTAGGTTTGGCAGCTTTGTTTCAGTTGTTGCTCTGTTGAGTTTAATAGTTGTCTTTAACTGAGTGGTTTTAATTTATTAGTGTAAAGCTACTATTGTATTTCTTAGGAAATAACCCAAAACGAATTAAATGCAGCATCTGTGTTGCAAGGGGGGTGAAGAGGGGTGGGTGATGGGGGAGAGGAGGGGGTTAATTGATGTAAATGAGGTGTAATTAGAGGAGCAATTTCTTTTTCCGCTAGTTTTAAAATGAATGAACTCTGTTACTTCAGCAGAAACAGAAACAATGAGAAATTTGTCTTTGCTGTTCAGGTTTTAGGCCCACAAATACTTTCCCTGCCTGCTGCGGCGTAACACTTTTACATGTCAGAGATGTGCTCCTGAGGATGGAGTAGCTCTGACTTTAATCTGTTTGTTTGTTTTTAAAAAGTGTTTTTGAAGTGTTCTAGAAATATAAAATTTGGTATATTTTTGGCTTTCCCTCTACACTGCAGAGATAAGCTAACTGTCCTGTCCTATCAAAACTTGAAATTGAGTGTTGTGGTGCGTATTTGACAGCTTGGGAAATGGTTGTTGTGCGTTTGTGCGTGCAGGTTTTTTTACAATGTAGATTAGAGAATTGTGAATTCAGATTTTGTAGTGTGTGTGTGTGTTTTTTTTTCAATGAGCATTATTGTTTTTGGTATTTGTACATAACTTGTTTTGTATTTATACCTATTTTTTTCTAAAATTTGTTGGACTGTTGTAAGTCATTCAGCACTTAATGATTTGTAATATTGTGAAGTTATTAAATAAAATATACTGCAGCCATTGTTTACACATGAATTTGAGTTCCTCTTTTTTAATCATGTCAGAAAAACCGGAATGCGTATGAATTGCTTTGTATGACGTGACTCTTGGTTTGATATTCTGATGTATCGCTAATTCTTCGACATCTGTGGAAGCCATATGAAAGTTTAAACAGTGCAGGCACTGATCTAATATAAAGTGACATTTCCTAAAGAGTGACAATAAGTCTGCATCAATAGTTACAACGAAACTGAAACAGCTATAAACACATTCAGACAGGTGCACAAAGGCACCCATCATTCTTCACAAGCTTGTTGCTTTGGAAACCGCTCACAAAAGGGAGCAAGCAATCAGCAGGTCAAAGTTCAGTGGGTCACGCTGCAATGGTGTGTTGGGGGTGAAAAATCTGCAAGGAAAAACGATGTCATTAATTTTAGTCAAAGCACATTGCTGCAAGTTAGAAATGCAACTACAAGTTTCTTCAGAGATCGGTTTGTGAACACTTCTTTAGGAATAACTAAGCTCGCATGGAACTCCAAGGAGCATCCACGTGACTTTTATGATCAACACGAAGTTTATAAAGCTTTATACTCCTTACAATGTAGAGAGAGGGTGCTGGTTCTCTGCAAACTGTCTGTTAACGGAAACTACAGAACAGCTCGTGTTCTGAACAAGAGATCTTAAACAAGCATGTCAGGCATCACATGACAGCCCTGGCTGCAGGGTTTGCATGCTATCTAAAGAGCAAGCTACCTTGTTTCTGTTACTGCTACAGCAGCAATCAGCTGAAGTAAATCTTGTCAGCTGGATCGTTTAATTGCAGAAACTATAAATACCTCTTTCTGACTAATGTTCACCAGTTTGCAGCACATACCCACACAGTCCTTTAAAACATTACATGTTGTTATTTATGGCTCCAGGATGAGGAGCGGTTCTGCTTGGTTGGGAAACTTTGGGTGGACTTATAACCTATTAGTTACATGGATAGTATCACTCGTACGACTCAGATGACACTATGACACGCAATTAACATCGATATGAATCACAAACAAGTCTGTCTACCTGTTCCCACTCTGCAAAACCTTTTGTTACCATACCAACTGTAATAACAGGTACACTGGCATTGGCGTCTGTTTGAGGGTGGAGTAAACATTGTTGCCTGCCCAGAAGCCAGACCACGGAGAACCTGCATGGAATGGCCCTGGACTGACAGTGCTCGGTCAGTAAGTCACAGATGATGTATTTTTCCAAAGCAGCAGCTGTCACTTAATGTCAGAGCTATTATTTATTTTTATTTTTTTTACATCAAAGCTGCTCTTCAATGCAGGTTCTTGAGGCAAATTAGTTTCAATGGGGCTCCAGTCCTATTCAATACACCTCATATGCCTATTCCAGTGGGAAACTAAAGCCCTGTGTTTTGCAATAAATCAACTTTACTTTGTCTTCCCAGTCCCCCAATTTTCAGTCATCCATGTCAACCAGAAGAGGGGGTATTTTACGGTAAGCCCGGGCCCCCCCTGTCCTGACAGGGGTAGTAAATTGATAGCAGTGCTAGTGGAGCTGAGTCAACAAGCAGCAAGATGAGGGAGATATTTTTTAGGGGGGGAGGGTGGCTGGAGAAGAACCTTATCCTGCTCCTCTGGGCTGCTGGGAAGCAAGAAGGGAAATCCGGGCAACTGGAAGATGTTGCTGTAACCTCCAACGCCATGTGTGCGTCACAGAGAAAGAGAAGCTGCATTCGATGTACATCACTTCCTCACTGCCAAAGTTTCCCTGCTCGCAGTCTCTGAGAGGAGTTTGCTCTAACACAAGAAATGATGTGGCATGAAAGGGAAGCAACCAGTTAAATTACCCTTAAGAGGGGAAGAAGAGAGTTTCTTAATATTTAAAAAGAAAAGGGCGGTAAAGGGTGGAGACAAGGAGGGAAAACATTAAGTGAGTCACATTTCCAATAAAGCTTTGATCTTTTTCTGCATTCCTGTGTTATTCCACCTTTGTCGACCTTCCTGCACACAAATTCTCACTGCTAAACTCCAAACATCACTGAACAAAAAGGAAAAAAATTTTCCCCTGTCAATTTTTCATCTCTTCTCTCCCGCCCACCCTGGCCTTGGACTTGGGTTCTTCACTACATGTTAGTTCATTGCCTGAGCAGACCGGTTTGCTCAGTTTTACAATAGGACCCGGGCTCAAAGGCTGGCTGGCATACAAAGGCTCTGCTTCTTTACTGAGTGCTGCAAAGAAACTGAAGGAGGGTATTGTTTGAACACTGCAAGCCCCTGCATTACATCAGCTAGAAGTGCATTAAAAAAAAATGAGTGCATGCACAGTGAGCATGAAATCACACACGCTGCACATATGTCACAATAATAGATGCCAGCATGTATCCATGCAAGTTGCAAATATACAATATCTGTTTTCTGTCTTTCCCTGCTTAGCTTCCTCACACTTGGAGCCATGCAACAAACAATGACTGAATGAGGCCCTGCTAAAGTGGGTCGCCAACCCTATTTATGTGATGTGTGCCCTCACTTCCTTTCAAGAGTGCACATTTTTTCACAATGATTGAAAGGTTAAAGAGTGGGGTTTTACAGCTTTTCCTCTGGAGACTTTGGTCCACATTTTAAATTGTGTTGCGCCTTATCTCATAAGGAAAAACCAGAGATATGTTTGTTTGGACTCCAGAGGAACTTTTTTCCCCCATAGCCCCCCCTTTGAGCTTTCAGTTTAAGCTCTGTGTGTGAGTGAGCGTGTGTGCCTGTGGGTGGGTGTGTGTGCAACACAACAATGATATCTTGTACTGCTATGCATGTACATTTTGGCCTGTCTGTGTTTTGGCTTAATAACACGACATGCAATTCAAAAGGAGCTTGTCTATCTTTGTGACTGCACACACACAGTACCACTGTGAGCGCCCACATTTAAGACACTGCATCCATTCTGTGCTTGTTCACTGAGCGGCAGTAATAAGCGGGAAAAGAGAACAGATAAAATCCTTCAAACAAAAAGTAATCCTATTTTTGCTGATTGAATATGATAGAGATAATCAGTTACCTGTTGAATTGGCAGTAATTCAGTTTTTCCCTTCATGTATCTAATGTAGGCAAATATGTGGTTTTGTGGTAACGCTAAAGGGAGCCACTAAAATCAGCCATCTGCACTTCATAGTGTATTTTATCGCCGCTCAGCCTGAGGCAATGTTCACTGATACAACTCCTTTTTTCAAGTTGACAGACTTAACAATAGCAGGCATGCAGGACTTATGTTAGACACACAACCCTTGCCTTTCCCCCCCACCTCTCTGATGCACTAGGTCTTCTTTTCTTTTCCCTTTTCCCCCCTTCTTTTCTCCCCAAACGACTACAGGAAATATCAGTGAGGAGGGATATCAGAAATCCTCCCCTTTGAGAAATATCTTTTCATTAGATGAAAAGGAAGAAGAAGGAGGCTTTGGAGCCTCAGCCAAGAGGATCAAGGTGCAAAGACGCAATGAGCCATATAATTAAAGAGCAGCGCACATAAAAACCCGAATCCTTTTCTCGGGTTTAAAGAAATACCTTTTCCTCCTTCCAGGGTTTTGGTAAAACTGCAAAGTGCAGTTTTGAAAGACAGCATTCAGTGACAGTCGATAAACTGTCCTATCATCCCATCCCATCCATTGAAATTCTTCTCCTTAAGTTAAGTCTGTGAAGGAGGAATTCTGCATCCATGGCGACCGGACTATAGTTTGCATAGAAATGAGAAGTATTAATGAAAGAGGTGGTGACAAGAACACACACACACACACACACACACACACGCTTTTCTCTGTTTCTGGTTTGCCAGAAAGCACAAACATTCCCACGTGACGGTGGAGTTTGCTCCCTCCCTCACTGAATGCGCTCAGTAGCGCGCTGGTGCACCTTCACGCGCACACGTCCTCGGAGTCGCTCGGGACTTGCAAAGTCTAGTTTGACTCAACTTTCCACCTTAAAGACTTTGTTCAAAGGAACTCAAACTCAGATGAATACGGTGTTTTTTTTTTATTATATATTTTTTCAGTTTCCGCAAAGGAAGGAGGGAGTGACCGTACTGTTGCCCTTCTTCTTCTTCTTCTTCTTCCACTTCAAATGGGACTTACATGCGCGCGTGTAACTTTGCCTCACTTTTCTCTTCACTGACTGTCGGACCCGCTTCGCCCGAAACATGCCGGAGCGAATAAGCGTTTCGGACTTTGTGATCCTGACAAACGAGGATTTGTCTTCTCCGGGGACTTCAACGTTTCAGTCTAAAATGAGCGACTGTCGGAGCACAGTTTCAGCCGTGGAGGAGGTGAGAGTTGTGGAAGGGGGAGGTGTGTGCAGAAGACATACACCTTTGTTGTTTACCTGACGTTTTACCCCTACCCGTAGCTTGTGTGTTTTTTTTTGTTTTTTTTTTTAACTCAAGCTTTAATTTTCTTTTTGTAACACAGTTTGCACGTGAGCACAGGTTTCAGCAGTAAACTTGCGGTCTTTCACGGACCGGTAATTTATTTCCAAAAGGTATAGAACCTACAAATGCAAAGTGCTGTGGCTTTGTGTCGGAAAAAGCGGGACTGTCAGTGTATTCATTTTGGAATTTCATGGTTCCCAGTTTAGGACATGGGAGTAGGTTATGTTTTCTGAAATGTGCAAATTGATGGGTGCTGCACTTGTACAGGACAGGCTTAGAGTGCGTATATGATCTGTTCAGTATAAACCCCAGTGTCTGATTCAGCAAATAAGTGAAGGTTACATGAGGTTACAGTGTTTATGTCGTCGGTCTAGTGGGAGTCAGAGTGGTGGGACACTAACAGAACACACACGACACAGAAACATGCCTGAGTCACACAGAGTGATGGATTGTGTTTGTAAGGGTAAGCATGCACACATGCCCATAGCTGCAAGCAAGTCTGTCTGCATGCCCCTATTCATAACTAGTACTTTGAAGACTTGTTTAAGGCTTCTCTGTGTGCACATTGGTGTTTTGTTTGAAATGTCTTCTCTCAAAGCTCCTCGCGCAAACGAGGAAGCAGAGGGAGCCCACTATGAACTTGGCCATAAAACAAATATTCCAAATGTGCATGTCAATACTTCCTTGTCTGTATTCTTTGTGACTAAACTTTGTGGATCAGGGTTCTGCTGCGGTCCATATGGATTTGTGTTTTTGGTTAGAGTCACATCAGTCTGAGTCACTGCTCCTAGCCTGGATATCTTGATGCCCACCTCTAATAAGAGGAAACCTCACCATAGCCTGAGAGAGATGAAGGATCTTCTTTAGGAGTTCCTTGGCTTGAAAGTGAGACTAAGTGGAGACTTTAGAATAAAGAAGAGCATTTTAAACAGCTGTGTGATGCATTTAACTTGGGCTCATGTCCTTATTTATCAGCATGACACGCTGGAAAATACATGGCTGGAATTGCTGTTTAGGGAGGGTCACGCTGGAATTCTACACATGTGAACACAACCAGATGTAAGGGCAGTTATTTCTTTTCATAGATGCTCAGATTATAGTTATCATGTTCAGTCAGCTCATCCAGGACTAGGTTGATTAGTGGCAGGAGTAAACCACAAGAAGAAAAGCAGAAGTCAACAGTTTCACTTTCTTTAGCAATAGGCAACAGTAGGTCATGTCATTCCCAGACATGCTTTTAAGAATCAATCTAATCTTGATCAATTGGTTGATGTGTTGAAATGTTAACACTTTGTAACTTTTCCCAGTGATAAGTGTAATCATCATGCCAAACTGAATGTGGTGATTACAGATCATATATCAGTCAAGTCATCCAATGTTAAAGTCTACTCACACACCCGTACAGTGGGAATGCACAGCCATAGATAATGAAGCAAAGTAACTGTAAGTGACACTGCATTATATCAACATGAGTACACATGCATTGTTGGTCTATTTCAGCTGAATGGTGGGTTGTCTCTAAAGTTTTTGCGCGCTCTTTCTCACATTTAGTTCATCAAAAGCAACCTGTTTCACTGACCTGCCTCAGCTTGTTTCCACTGTTTATTGCCATCTGCCAACCAACTCACCAGAGGAAACTCCAGCAACTCCCATCTCCAGTCTCCTCTAAATCACTTTCCCACTTCTTGACTATGGCGTCACATAACGGAACACACCCGCACCGCCTTTTAATTAATGAACTAACATTTAGGGAGTGGACCCGACCGGGAAGGCCTGTGGTTTGTAAACAACACCGTCCGATGAGGCAGAGTGTCTGTTAAGTCTAGATTGCTGGCTCATTAAAGCTATTTCTGGTGACGTGTAGGTGGAGTGTCGTAAGTGTAGTTCATTTAAACCAGGGCCCGCGAGAGGAGCATAAACAATATGTAGCTTCAAATAGTTTGGGCTTTGAAGAGTTATCGTTCAAATACAATGAAGGCATTTTAATGTCTGTTTCATGTCTTTGTTATGCAATGTTTGTTTTTTTAGTCTCACAGTGAAAACCTGTTGTTTCAACGCAGACAGTGACAGGTGAAATGCATATTGTGACATCATTTGGGACTGTACACGACAGTGAAACGCAGACTATCATATGCTGGGTGAAGGCTTACTCATCTGTTTTGGCTTTGTCACACATCGTGAGAAAATTAAACCAACGCAGTTTCTCAATGTATTTTCTGAAAAGTGTACCAATACACTTGCTGGCACTTTATTAGATACACCTTTCTAGTATTAGATTGAATCCCATTCAGGAGTGTCTTAATTCACTGTGGCATCGATTCTACAAGTTACTGGAAACATTCCTCAGAGATTTTGTCTATATTACCACCACAACATCGTAGTTTTTTTTACAGATTTGTTGGCTGCATGTCCACGGTGTTCATCTCTGTTTTACCACACCTTGAAGTTGCTCTGTGGGATTAAGATCTGGTAACTGTGGAGGCCCTTTAAGCGTCACAATCAAAAAAGCATTTTGATATGATTTGAGTATTGTGAGGTGGCACGCTATCCTGCTGGAAGCAGGCATCAGAAGATGGATACACTGTGGTGATAAAGGAGTGGACATGGTCAGCATTGCTGAGCATTGTTTAAATGCCAAAGGATACTTTGGCATTTAAACAATGCTCAGTTGGTAGTAAGGGGGAGAATATAGGTCAAAAAATATCTACCACACCGTTACACTGCCAAAGACTTGAAGTGTTGATACAAGACAGGATGGATCCATGCTTGCATGTTCAGACCCCACTATTCACATTTCATAGCCAAAATCAAGACTCATCAGACCAGGAAATTTTTTTTCCAGTCTTGTGTTGTCCGGTTTTGATGAAACCGTGTGAAATTGTAACCTCAGTTTGCTGTTCTTAGCTGACAGGAGTGGCACCCGGTGTGGTCTTCTGCTGTTGTTGCCCATCTGTTTCAAGTTTCAACATGCTGGGCATTTTTAGATGCTCTTCTGCTTACTTGGCTAAAAGGAATGGTTATTTGAATTAAATTTGCCTTCCTATCTCATTGAAGCAGTCAGTCTGACATCAACGAGGCATTTTCACCCAGAGAACAGCTGCTCATTGAATGTTGGTTGGTGATGATTGTCGTATGGGTGGGAAAATCACAGTAGATCAACAGTTTTGAATTAGCCAGACCAGGCACCAGCAATTAAGCAAAGTTCACATGAACTTAAATCAGTTTTCTTCCCCATTCTGGTGCTCAGTTTGAACTTAAGCAGGTCATGTTAATGATGTCTACATCCCTAAATGGACTAGGTTGCTGCCATGTAATTGTTGGTTTTAGATATGTGTATAGACAAGGAGACGAACTGGCGTAGCAAACAAACTGATGTAACGGAGAATTCAGTAAGCATACTTTTTGCTGTAAATGTTGAGTTACTGCAAGTGCAAACATCCTTATCTCTTCCTGATTTCTCTTTCTTTGCAGTCTCTGGAGACAGACCACATAGCACTGCAGAGGATGAAGAAAACAATCAAAGCTATACACACTTCTGGAATCTGTAAGTGCCAGCGTGTCACATGCAATTCTCATTCACTCAGTAGATTATGAGTTAAAGAAAACAATTCTACCTGCACTTATTACTTAGAAAAGTCCCCTTAGTTCTCTTTTTTTTGTACATGAAAAAGGTGATACCGGAGAAAATGCAACAGAAGCACAATAAATTAGCTTACACAAGCTGTAGTTGCACATAAGTTTGTATTTAAAGTGCTACAGTGCAAAAGGGAGCAACAGAAATGGGAAGAAAGTGGGGTAATTTAAAAACAAAATCCCCAGATAATGATTTCCATCTATACAGAAAGTAAAATAGCCCATCTCTCGCTAGCCAGCTGTCAAGTAAAGGTCAACCTCTATTTTGACTGTATGATCTGCTTTGTGCATAGGGGAGCCTTCAGTTCAATTCAGTTTTATTTATGCAGCGCCACGACAACAGTCACAACAACATTTCCTTACGTTGTAAGGTAAAAACCCTACAATATTAGAAAGAAACCCCAACAAACACGTGATCCCTTAAGGGTGAGCACCTGGCGACAGTGGGAAGGAAAAACTCCCCTTTAACAGGAAGAAAACTTCCAATAGAGCAAGGCTCAGTGAGGGGCAGGTATCTACCACAAGCAGCTGGGGGGCGAAGGGGAAAAAGAAAAGAGCAGTGACACACTATGAGAGAAAGAACCAGAGTTTAATAATTACTAATGACCCTTAACATAATTTCTGCTATGGATGACGTCATCCGACTTGTGTTTAAGAGTGAGGCCCCCTATTCTGGCACCCAGGGATGATGTTTATTTAAACAACACACTCTATTGTTATGGACTGTGTATGCGTTGGATTCTGTGTTTAAAGTAAATGGCTTTGGTGGTTTCGGCAACTACAAGGCGCCCTCTTCATTGACCTCAGTATCCACAAGGTCACCAAGTGAGCGCTTTCTGAGTTTGTGTGTGTGTGTGTGTGTGTGTTGTGTAGATTTATGTCACTGTAGCTTGCCACAGAGCTGTCAGATGTGGGCATGAATAACACATTAATGCTCACCTCAAAAATGTGTTGGAGAAACAGAGAAAATGCTTAACATGTCCCGAGTTTGTTTTTCTAAAGTTGCTTGCAAGCCTTGCTTCCCATTTTAAGGCATCGGCTTGTACTTTTTAGTAAAATGAGTCAGCAGGCTAGCTGCACAGAGTTAGGCAACCAGATGTATTCAGCTGTGCTATAGCATCTATAAAGAAATATTTTATTATTGTTTGCTTTGTCTAGTTTTTGTCTCTCTAAGTGGAATCATTACGGTTAGTTCCAGTAATCCGAGGCTGGGAGGCCCTTCCCTTTCACTCATTATGCTATTGAACCTATTTAACAGTCCTGATGTTAGTTGTGGACCAACAGTGTGACTCACAATGATAAAAAGCCTGACTCCCACCCCTCCCCCGTGCTGGTTTGATGCTCTGTTACTGTGTCACGTATTTGCAAATTAAGAGATTCTTTTATTTCTTTCTCTATTCCCATAAGTACTCAGCAGCACTTGTTTATGCCAAGATGCTGTGGCCTGTGAGTCTGTGTGTGTTCTAGTAGAGCAGTGAAAAAGCAGAGTTGCCCCGGTGGTATCTGGCAGTTAAAGGTCAGCTGTAACGTCATCCTTTGAGCTGTGCAGCGAGCGACTCAGCTGTTTGTTATTTAATAGTTGCACGTATGTTTATTGTAATAATTTTTCTTTTCAGCGGCCATGCAGCCACAACCTCTGCAGTTTTCATGCAAACCCCTAGATCTCATCTCCTCCATCCCGCAGTTTGTCTGCATTCCTTCCTTAATTCACAATTTTTCTGTCAGACAAAATGTTCCATTTCTGCTTTTCAGCCAGTGTTAGCCCGTCTCCCATCTGCAGTCAGTTTACCATTTTATATTTGTCTTGAAGTGGAAGTGGAGCAGAAACTTGCTGTGCTTCCTCCCCATGTCTACTTCTGTCTGTTTAGTCAGCTCTGGGTGCCTCTACAGATGTCAGGTCCACGTAATAAGGAGCCCATATTTGTTGATTTACATCCAAGATTTCCTAGCTTGCATTATAACGTGTGTTTGTTCATCCTCTTTCAAAAAAACCTGTAGAATGAAACCTTGTTTTATACTACGTAAGCAAAAGTCGTGCCCAGATTCTTCTCCATCAGCACTTGTTCATAAATATTCAACAGACCGAGAGTTTACAAAAGTTAAGAAAGGGACCTATAAGCCTCTTGGACAAACATGAATTTCCATATGTTCTACTCCTCCTCCTCCACTGGGTGTAAACCAGTGCTAATTTGTCCCACATGCTCACCTTGTTAAACTATTCCCAAGACAACAAGTCAGTCTGCCTTTGTCAGATTTTCTGTGCCTGTAAATTACTCTGAGTCACTCCTTACGGTCTGTATCAATACTTACTCTGTGTGTTGTTTTTCAGCACATGTGGACAGCAAGGAGCAGTATATTGAGCTGCTGGAGAACTTGGGAAATAGCCACCTGACTCAGGACAACAATGAAGTCTCCACAGGGTTCCTCAACTTGGCTGTGTTCACCAGAGAGGTCACATCCCTCTTCAAAAATCTGGTGGGTTAAAAAGGACAAAAGATGGGAATACAAGGGAAAGGAGACATTTGCTTAAATTCTGCTGCTTTTACTAGAGTTAAAATCATTTACACTAGGTGCATAGAACTAGGACTAAGGAAGACATGGCTCTAATATACACAAATATTTATATAATCAGAGAATTTTCAAAGGAAATGTGCCAAATTTCCATATGTGTGCTCACATACTTACATGTTGCATGAACGAAGGTGGTTTTTAACAGCTGAATACTTGGGCTTTTTGTTTGAGGCAGTCCAGAACCCTCCCTCTGATAGTTTCTTTGGTGATGATAATTCATCCCAGACCTCTACGTGTGAGTCAGCACACACACACACACACACACTTAACATGTGTCTGTCAGGGCCTCACAGGGGCGACTACAGCTTACAGATGTTAAAGGAAGTGGGCCCAAAAGCCTAAAAGGAGGGTGATTTAAGGAGTCGTACTGCAAAAAACTGCCTGAGCATGTCCCTTAATGCCTCGTTTGAGTGTTAGTGTACGTGCCCCACTGTCTCAGTGTGGGTATAAACATGAATCCATTGATCCATGTCATCTGTCCATTTGTTGACATTGGAAGCCGGAATTTCCCTGTGTAAGAACTCTATGTGTTATCTATCAGTTACCCCAGTGTTTGGCTGCCAACCAAAACAAACTTGCCACTCTTCAGGCTGCTGTGTCAATATATCAAGGTTAGCTCTACAGTCGGCTCAAGGATGTGGTTGCACATTAGTTATGTTAAGAGCAGGGTTCGGCTTGGTTGTAATTCACCAGAAGCCATAAAAATAAAATCTAGATGATAGTTATCTGGGGATGTGTATCGGTGAGTCATGATGAATGTATGTTGCCATGCATGCCAAAATACTCATGTGATGTACTTAGATGGAGGAACTGGTTGTATTACAGTAAAAGCGACTTGTTGGGGTTATACAGGTTGTTTTGTGATTCATTCTTCCCAAATCCACAATGGCGTTAATCTAAACCTCATCCAAATCTCAAATGAATCTCACTTTACTTTATACAAACACTTCATCCAGAGTCATTGCATCATCCTCCAACTTGGATTCGAGCATTGTAGTGGTGCAGTGTTTTGTTTTTGATGACTCGTTAGTTCAGAATAACAATATCACCGTGCTTGTGAGTTATCAATTTCTCATTCCCAGAAATGCTCGTACAGACAGTCAGAGTGCGTAAAACTCACTGTGGGTGCATCTGTTTCTGCTTATACTACAGCAGCTAAAGGTCATCTGTGGCATTTTACGAAAGATTTTTCCATTCTTCACTGATTTTTTTTTCTTTTTGTTCTCTTACATGCTTCAGGTACAAAACCTTAACAACATCATGGCGTTTCCTCTGGAAAATGTGCTGAAGTCTGAGCTTCGAGACAGCAGATTGGTGAGTCTGGATTTTATTACTTACGGTATAAATGAAATTCTCATTTAAATACTGCAACCTAAACTGGTTCACGTGTGATAAAGTTTTATCGTTATTGTTTACCTAGCAACAGATATGTGGATTGTAATCCCTTTTTTGAAAAAAGAAATGCACATTTTTGTCAAATATGTGAGGATAGCTCAATATTATAAAATAGAAAAAGATGTTTAGATGTTACAGTTCACACAGAAATCTTCAGATGAGCCAACCGAAAGCCTCGTGATGACTTTATATAGTCAAGATGCAGTGCTTTGTATGTGAGGAGGTTCTGTTTGTGTATGGGATATCACTGTCTGGAAGAATGATTCAACTATTGCAGCGTAAACTTTATTTTAGGGCAGATTTCCTCTGGCAGAAGTTGTAGTCACTTAAATGTTGACCCCACTAAAGTATTCTTTAATATAAGATTATTTATCCAAATGAAATAGTAAGAGTTTGCTACGTTCCAGCACAGAACTTACCCGTCTTGTCAAGTATTTAACCTTTTGATTTGCCATGCTAACACACTAGTGAATAATAACTAGCCAGTGCTTCTGCAATCTCCCATCTCTGCCCTGTCTTTTAAACAGCTGACTCTGCAACTGAATATTGCTTCATTATAACTGTGAAAGAAGGCACAATGCCCCTGAAATCCTGTTCATCCAGATAGCAGACTAGTCGACTAATTGCATCACAGTGTGTTACCTGTCTCGCTCCACCCGCTTGAGCAATAACCAGGAAGAGCTGTAAAGTACAGTTATTACTGTGTGTAATGCAATGGGGATATATTATTAATCGTTTTCTCTCCTCTCCCCTCAAACAGGAGCTCAAGAAACACATGGAGAAGAGCTGGAAGGATTATGATGTAAAAATGTAATTATCCATACTCTGTCCATACTGTTACTTCACATTCATCTGTAAGAGTCAGACTGCAGTTCTTCATCATTGGCTCATTGTTTTCCTGAGAGTAAACAACCTTTTAAAAGCTGCACTGTAGATATGATGTAGTAATGCCATAGCCTCATGTGACATTTTGATTTGTGCGATGATAACGGCGCCGTGAAATGAAAATGTTTGTATGTCAGAGGCTGTAATTGTATCTGGCTTGCTCATAATGCCAATGCAAGACGGTAATCTTGGAGTGCAGCCTCATGCCTTTTTAATAGGATGGCTAATCCACGTATAGCCCTCTGTGTCCTTGTCCTCTGCATTGCAGCAACTTCAGCAAAAGTAACGTTTGTTTCACATTAATTAACTCCAGCTCTATTGCCTCTTCATATGCAGTTTTAGTTGCCATTGTCTGATGTTAGCAGATAAACACGATATATACACTCATTTACAGCAAGTGTTTTTCTAGTGAATTTGCAAAATAATGCAGACACGAGGGTTCACAAAGTGTAAATGCTCATAAATTCATAGCCACTTGCACAGGCCTCACATTGATGCATGACAGAAATATAGATGAAGATGGTGACGAATGTGTTTGTTTCAAAAGCTTCATGTATTATATTTCCTTCTCATGTGGGGTTTAGGAATTTGTGTGGCAGCACAAGTTAATAAGATAATGATTCATATCCCAAGGTCATTTCCAGTTACTTTAAAAAGAAATCAAGCCGAAGCATTTGCACTTTACAGCCGTTATTTGATTTCAATCCAGCTCTGGTTCAAAGTGTTTTATAATGCTGTAAGGAGATTAAATTTCATCTAACTTCCTCGCTCGACATGAGAAAGGGAAGCATGATGGTGGAGTTTGTGATGGAATAAAAGCTGCACATGTTCATACAGATGGAGCTGATCAGATTTAGCTTTTGTGACAAACATCGTGTGTGCAAGTAAAGACGGAAAACCTTCTTTATGTCTTCTTTTCATTCTTTCTTCCATTCCCTTCCCCCCTCCAGAGTGAAGCTAGAGAAGGAGAGGAGGGAAAAGAACAGGCAGCTGGGACTGATCAGGACAGAGGGATCAGATGGAGCAGAGGACATGGAGAGAGAGAGACGGATCTTCCAGCTGCAAATGTGTGAGGTGGGGAATTGGTGCCAGTCAAAATACCATACTCCAGACTCCGTTGGCATATCTGAGCTGGGCTTCATTTACTTTACCAGGGTGGTCTGCTTATGTGGATTACATATTCTATTCATGGTGGACTGGTGGTCACTCCTTTTTGTGTCTCTTCAATCCAATTCCTTTGATGGAAAAATATATTTCATTAGACTTAAACATGAGCATAGTTATTGAGTCTCAAAACTGAATTTCAGAATAGGTGGTGTCCTATAGATTAGCATACAAAGAAAATTCAGAAGCAGGTAATTGTGCATCATCATGCATAATCAATCACCAGATTGGGGGAAATGGGTGAAAAATGCACTTGTGGTGTAGTCCTAACTGAGTTTGGTGGTGCACATGCAGCTGGAGAAAAGCCTGAGGAAAAGAAATAGTCTTATCTTGACTGAGACTCAAGGGTGGAATTTAAGCTACTGAAAAACGGTAGCGTCATGCTTCGCTGCATGTTTTTACAGACCCATCGGTCCTTTCTATGGAGAGTGGTTTCAGAGGTGTTTTTAACTGTCTGCGTTTATTCTTTTAGTACCTTTTGAAGATCCAGGAGCTGAAGGTGCGTCAGGGTCCTGATCTTCTCCAGAGCCTCATCAAATATTTCCAGGCTCAGCTGAGGTCAGTATCTCAGCTGGCATCTACTTTCACAGATATGTTGAGTTTTAAGGGATTCTGCACAGCAGTCGGTCTTTGCAAAGCCTGTTGCGGTTCTTGTTAACCATTTACACTTTTTATTCCTACCTAGGCTTTTTTTTTTTTAATGTGGGAGTGAAACTGTTGTTACAGTTACAGCATGTGGTGTTTTAGTTGGTGTGAAATCAGATGTTTAAACTAAAGTAGCTTGTCTCAGCATTTCTTCTTTTTCTGATCTCAGTTTCTTTCAGGATGGGCTGAAGGCTGCAGAGAATCTCTCTCCCTTTATCGAGAAGCTTGCTTCATCTATTCACACGGTACACATGAAAGCTGCTCTTGTGTTTTTCACTCCTCCTGGATTATATGCATGTTTTTTCTTACCCAGTGTTGCTGTAATTTTAAAAGAATATTTGATTGCACTAAGAAGTCAAAATATGCACATACCCCACATATTGATGCTATCATTCTAACAGACTACTTTTCTTCATTCATTTATGTTTGGGAGGAAAATACTGTGCACATATAGAATTTTACAGTAAAACCCTGTGTTATGTTTCAGCATCTACTTTTTCAATGTTGGTCTTTCGCAACAGCCAACCCCCTCTTCACTGAATCCACAAGCAGCGACTGTTTAAAGGAGTCTCTTCCCAGAAATGCTTGCCCTGGTTTCCAATAGATGGAAATGAATGTATCATTCATTTTCATACTTTCCTTAGTACACATCTATTTCTCCAACCGCTTTAACTGGGTTTCTGCCTGCGCACTATTTGCCGTGCTCCATTTTTCTGGTTGGAGCTGCTGGAAACAGACTGTTAACTGTGATACTGGAAACGTTAGAGGTTTTTCTGGTTCTTCATGGGCAGAACACAGAGCCGTTCAGACATGCCAGACCTCAGTCTCGGGAAAGAAATTCAGATAGAATCTGTGTCATGGTTCTCCAGGAAAACAAAATACTTAAACTTCCCAGTTAAACTGGCCTGTGTTGCTTGTGAGTGTGGTCATTCTGCTTCTTAATTCAAAATGAAAAACCTCAGAAGACTACACACCCAAATACTGAACTCTGTTCTAGATCATTTAGATCGTTACACAAAGCTGTGTGTTGTCTTTCCACACCCAGAACAAATGAAAAAAGAAAAACATGTATGTGATCAAGTGAACATATTCTCTTCTTCCAACTTTTTTTCTTCTTTTTTTAGTAAAACTATTTTCATGGTGTGTTTTGTAGGTTCGCCTAGACCAAGATGAAGAGGTAAAACAACTCACACAGTTGAGGGATTCTCTTAGATCACTTCTACAAGTGGAGGGCAAAGAGGTATGTTTATTTATGTTAGTCTTTATTTATGTCTGGTAAGTTAGCTTACTGTAGACCTTTTAATTTGTCTGTGTAAAACCAATATCAGCGCTATAAAAAGCCCAGGTGCACTGGCTTTAAGTTTCCTGCTGATTACAACAGTAGTGTTTTGCCACCGTTGTTATTGTATTGCTTTGAATTTTTATAATCTGGACAACTGGTTTGAAGCTTTAAAGTTAAATCCTTAAATCACTGTTTATATTCCAGGAGTACCTCAACAGGAAAAACTCTGGCAATGGGTATAGCATTCACCAACCGCAGGGAAACAAGAAGTACGGAACGGAGAAATCCGGTTTCCTGCTTAAGAAGAGTGACGGGTGTGTAAAGGCATTAGCTGGTGTCATGTATGAAGTTGGAACACAAGCATTTTGCAGGAATCGCAAGTACATACAGAATAAGAAGAATGGGGTAAACGGTGCTCACTAACATTGTAAAAGACAGAAATGATCTCAGCTGGGTGAAAATTAAGTAAGTATGGCACAGAGAAAGAAAGGCTAATGCAAACTTTATCTGCCCCAGCTGGTCTTCATTATTGTGAGATGAACATTCAAGCAGGGGCCCCTCCTGTGGAACTTATTGGCAGACTGGCTAGCTAGCTGATCCAACATTTGCGTCATGCGCATGCACGAACAGACACACACACACAGTCCTAGATTAGTGTGTGATAAAGAGAGGGGATGTGGTTCAGTAGGGCAAATAGGAGGCTTTGGGGGAGTAAAATTTTCTCAGGCCACTGACAAAAAACAGAACATGTGCTTTAGCAGTTTTACCTGATTCAATCAAGATGACGAAAACAGTACTGTGAATAGGAATAATCTGGGCCAGCAGAGTGTATCTAATGGTATCTGTTAACACGCCTTCAACTAAAGCAACGCAAAAAACAAAAAAAAAAGTAAAAAAAAAAATCAAGGAATTGAATGGTTTTTTTTAATAATAATTGGCCTTTTCCCTCTTCATTTGTGTTTCATCTCAAAGGATAAGGAAGGTTTGGCAGAAGAGAAAGTGTGGAGTCAAATTCGGCTGCCTGACCATTTCCCACAGTACGGTGAGGACTCATGATTGATACTGTGCTTTTAGACAATAAATGCCACATGAGGTAAACTGTCAGCAGGGAATACAGCAAATATGTGAGCAAATACATACTGATACAAATGTGTTGGTCTTCAGATCAATCGACCCCCAGCCAAACTGAACCTGCTGACCTGCCAGGTGCGACCGAACCCCGAGGACAGGAGGACCTTTGACCTTGTCACTCGTAGGTTTATTTTTAACTTTTGACCTTCAAGCTTTCCCCTCAACATATGATCATTACAGACTGTAAACAGTCATCTGCAGCACAGATGACTTGGAAACTTGCCTCTTTGGTCCTCACATTTGAAATCAGGATCTGAGACATTTAATTTTGGTGTAAATGGCAGACATTCCCAGTGATTAATATGAAGTGCTGCGCGGTAAAACAGAGGTGGTTGTGTGCTTCACGCTTGTTTTATGCCATGTCTAGTTGCGCAAGCTTTATATTGACTGTTGTCTTTCAAGCCTCTCTGCTCCAATTTCTACTGTGTAATTTAGTTTTCAAGATAATATTTAACTTTTGTTTTTTCCCTCTCGATAGATAACCGGACATATCATTTCCAGGCAGAAGACGAGCAGGAATGTTTGATGTAAGCTTTGAAAGTCCTGTAGGCTGCACGCTGGTATTTTTGTCTGTTTTCTCATTATAAAGCAAGTTGTTGCATGCCATACCCTTTTTATGTCAGTGGAGTTATGTATAAGAAAGAATCTTTACAATGTACACATGAACAGCCAGGACTCCAGTCAGAGACAATAAATCGTTCCTGTAAGGAAAGGGTTAAACATGTTTTCATGAAACAAGAAACGCTATAATTTGACGGCTCATGCAGTAAAGAACAAGCTGAGCTGACAATTTACAAAAAGTAAGACAAACTAAATGATGCAGAAAGACTGTTTGAGTCTGACAGAAACCTAGTCTCTTCTGGGTGGGAATTTTCTTGGTAGCCACAGGCAGCAAGCAGGGGAACTTTGTGTGTTCTGATGTGGTTTTGGATGGGATTGCAAGTGGGGTTCTTCGTCCGCTGTCCTTCCCTTCTGTGTGGGCCTAAAGGCAGTTTCTTTGATGTGATGAGCTATGTAAGTTTAGGGGTGCAATAACAAATGGTTTAAATGGAAAAGTACCCGAGCTTCAGAAATGATAGATGTGAGAATCACTAACTCATATTTCTATATTACTCATAATTCAACAACAAAAAACATGCATAAAAAATAGTTTAGCATTTTTTGATGTTTTAATGAAAGAGTCTTCTCGTTTCCCATGGTGTCGCTGACTCTCTGTGGTTTAAACTTCAAAATGAATTGTTACAATATATGAAATTTAATAACAATGTTCTAAATGTATATCGTTTGCACTTTAGTTGGGTGTCCGTGCTGCAGAACAGTAAGGAGGAGGCCCTGAACACAGCGCTGGGTGGGGATCAGCTTCACCTCCAGGACAGTGGGCTTCAGGAACTTTCCAAAGCCATTATTGCTGAGCTGCGACACATGCCTGGCAATGAGGCCTGTGCAGACTGTGGAGCTCCAGGTTGGCCAGTCATTCTTATATATGGTTACAGAAGTACAAGCATGCAATTACATTTGTTTTATGAGCATAATGAATAATCACCAGCTGTGTCTCGCAGATCCAACATGGCTGTCGACCAATCTGGGCATCCTGACGTGTATTGAGTGCTCCGGCATCCACAGAGAGCTAGGGGTCCACTACTCCAGGATCCAGTCCCTCACTCTGGACCTACTGAGCACCTCCGAACTACTGGTACTAAATAGACACATGGGAACAGACAGACATTATGCAACAATGTGCTATTCTTTGAAATGTCTTCATGTCACATATTTGTGGATGTATTGTGTGTCACTCCAGCTGGCCGTCAGTATTGGCAACACTCGATTCAATGACATCATGGAGGCAGGGCTTCCAAATGACTCGGTCAAACCATTTCCACAAAGTGACATGTGAGTCTGATTTAGAATTTAAGTGATCATGAAAATGAGTTATAAATACACACTTTCTTTGACATTAAGAATGGCTTCAACAATGCCAGCTTATTAGTTTATATTATTGAATTGCATTTGCTTAACAACCAGGAATGCCAGGAAGGAATACATTGTGGCAAAGTACGCTGAGCGTCGCTACGTCCTACGCAGAGAAGAAGCAAATCCTAGCCTGCTTTATGAAGCCGTGAGGAGCCGTGACCTCGCTTTGCTTCTGCAGCTCTATGCTGAGAGAGCAGATCTGGCCAAACCACTCACACTCCCCGAAGGACAGGTAAAGATAACTTAAAGCCACAAGTGGATTTCCACACATTCATTTCCTCCAGAAAGCTGCCCTGTTAGGGTGGGGAAAGCTTGTAATAAACCTTTATTACGCAGTGACAGATTTAAACTTTTGACATTCCTGCAAATGATGTGTGTTTAGTTTGAATGACAGCTACATCCTGACCGGGTCGTCCATCCAGTTTGTTTACAGGTTTAAAGGGAGAGGTTTTAAAATGCTGCTTTGTTGTTTTTACTTTAGAAAAGTTGACAGAAATAAAGACAGAAATCCACCTAATTTTTACAAAAATATATCTATATGACACAGTGTTCATATAATGCAAGTAAACAGTTGCAGTATTTGAAATATATTTATGGGTGGGTCATGAGAGGCCCGCCCATCTCTTTTGACCTTTAATTTAGTCTTTACCCTCCTCTGTTGTCTCTCTCCAACGCCTCGCCTTCAAGTCTTTAATCATATTCTGCCCTCCTGTTATGGACTTCCTAGTCAGCGCATGTGCGCGCGTGCATGTGTGTGTGCTTGTTTGTGTTGGTTGGCTTTCATTTATTATTTCAGCTCTTAGTTCAGAGCTCATGTCTCTGGAGAACAAATAAGCCAGGCTCATTGAATTATGCAGGCTCTTCTGTCTTTCTTCTGCCCCTCCTGTTTGCCCTTCATATAAACAGATAAGGCCTGAAGCTTTTAGCAGTTTTTAACACAACAACATGAAACAGTTGTTGCATGGTCAACCTCTGACTTAAGCTTTAGTGTTATCATATTTGTAAGACTGATTTTTAACATAATGTGCAGCCACTTCAGGTGATTGACTGAAGTAGCTATGCAAAAAAATATGAAAACAATATGTAGTACAGATGGAAGATCTCTTTAAATGTCACCAATTTGACTTTATCTTTGCTTTCCATTAAGGGACTCAAGGAGACAGCGCTCCATCTTGCTGTGCGTCTGGAGGAAAAAAGCTCTCTGGCACTTGTGGATTTCCTTTGTCAGAACAGGTCAGACATTGATATGTAGCATGTTTTACTTACTTTGCATGGACAGTTTGGTTTTTGCTTTAGTACAGTTTTATGCCATCTATCAAATCTATACATTCATCTTACAGTAACTGTCTGGAGAAGAGAACCGCAGAGGGGAACACGGCCCTTCACTACAGCGTCTTGTATCATAAGCCTGAATCTCTTAAGTTACTCCTCAAAGCGAAGGCAGCGCTTCAAACGGGTACATTTTACTCTGTTAATTGTATTTCTCTTTTGCATAGTGTCACAAGTAGAAAGCCGCTATTTTTTCTTTCTCCTGTAGTGAACTCGGCGGGAGAGACGGCCTTGGATACTGCCAGGAGATTGCAGCATAAACAGTGTGTCGAGCTGGTGAGATCTCACTTCCCCTTTAGCTTTTAAAGTTTTTAATTCATAATACTCAGAACACACACTGGCAGGAAGTAAGTTCAGCTGAGGAATCAAGTTGCAACATTATAATACCTACCAGAAATCCAACTCCAGAAGCAAAATGACCCAATTTCCACAGCTGGAAACACTACCTTGAAATAACTCCCTGTGCAGCAGAGCTCAGCTAGGGAACCCTATCCTCATTGGATCCCAGTGTGTATCATTCATAAACTGGTTTTATTTTCTTACCGGCCATCTGCCCTGCTGAATCAGACCTGCCTTGAGTAACATCCTGTTTGATTGTGAGAAATCTTAGAAAAGAATCCTTTGTGGAACAATAAAAAAAAAAAAAAGTTAGACAAGTAAACTACAAAATTCTTGCGTTGCATAATCGGCTGTACAACTTTTAGCTTGCAATGACACACGACTGTTTATGTGGAAGGATGTAGACAGACTCTTTGGACTTTTGGTTTCACTTTGGTGAAAAATGTTGACCCTAGAGTCAAACTTCCCCTTCATGCCTTTTTTCCTGCTAGCTGTATTTTTTGTCTTTAACATAACAGCTAACAAAAGATTGCAACGTTTACTATTATTAGTAGTAAAAACAAACAAACAAAACTACATTACAGCAAAACGTTAACAAGCAAAATAAAGAGAAGACAACAATCAAGTCAGCATAGGAGTGAAATAAATTAGGTTTGATATGACAAAGTTAACCGATCAAATAAAGTCGTGTGTACTAAGATAGTTAAATATTCTTTTTGTGCTCTTTTGTGTTTTTTAGTTGGAGCTGGCGCAGAGTGGGAAGTTTAACTCTCAGATACACGTAGAGTTCATGTGGGAGACACAGTCTCAGGAATTCTATGACAGTGAAGATGACCTGGATGAGAGGGTAAATGCCACACACACTAACCACAGTCATTACTGACTTTACCTTTAAGTCAAAGCTTGGCCTTTTTCCTTTCATTTTACATTATCCATTTTGGAAAGTTTATAAATAAAATTAAACGAAGAAAGATGAGGCGGCGCTATAGAAATTAATGTTTTGTTTATTATCTTTTAACTCCAGGTGAGCCCATTACCCAAAAGCCGGTCTCCTCTGTCATCAAATGGAGGTGGTGGACACTGGAGTGTCAGTTCTTCCGCTGCTAGTACAAGTAGCAGACCTTGTCAGGCTTACGAGAATATAGAATTTCTATATAAAAATCCACCAGTCAATAGCGCCCCCTCTGGAGCTTCAATGCCTCCGCCACTGCCAGCTAAATCCATCCAAAGAGGTAAACTACGTTATACAGATTCTCTAGATTAAAAATAAATGAATGAGTTATTTAAGCCAATGCTAGTTTTATCAATTTACATTGTTGCTCTTGTTCTTCTTCTTTTGCCCTCCACAGGCCGCTCAGACCCACAGATCTCAGCCACATCGCATGAAGGAAACCAAATTCCACGACGCTGCTCGAACCCGTCCTATCACTCATCCAGTCCCCAGATGCAGGCACGACAGAGTCCTCCTTCAGGAAATACAGAAAACCAAGGCCAAGCTGGGAGACCCCCTAGGTCTCCAAATGGACAAGCAAGCCTGCTCAGGGCGCATAGGCAGACATGGGATGGTCATCTTGGTTTGAGTTCTGGATCTCAAAGTGGTGCCACATCAGGTTTTTCTCAGAATCACATAGGGCCTGTCAGGTGAGGAAGAAGAATGTGAATCTAGCTCCTGCTGTTTTAATACTACACAGTTTAGTATAATTTAATCTTGTTATTTCTGGGTTATTTTTCCAGTTCGGAGAAGACCACGTCATACCGCCGCACGAGCAGTGGAGGAGGCAGCCAGGGAAAGTGTAGCGTTTTGTCTTCGGCCTGTGTGGGCAGCCAGGAGGATCTGTACTCCACCCCAGGAGGGAATAGTAAAGCCCTTACCCCAGCTACTGCTCCAGTCCCCGCCCCTTCGTCCTCACCTGATTTGACCTGTATCCCACGACCTCGCAGGAATGCTATGGTACAAACGACAAAGACACCTTTTTGTATTATTTTTTAAATAAGTTCAAGTTCTCTATGTCACACGCTTCCATTTCAGGAGTTTTTCACTGGGGAAAAAAACGCTTAAGAGATTTCACAGTCAGTGTATGAATTTGCTGGTGGCACACTGAGAAGCATAGCTTACAGAAGCATATGTCTTTTCCAGGTTTCTAACAGCAGGCCACATCAGAAGCGCGTCAAGGCTTTGGTGGACTGCCGAGCTGTCAGTTCTGAGCAGCTCGCCTTTTTCAAAGATGAAATTATTGTGGTCACAGCCACTAATGACCCCCACTGGTGGGTAAGTGTAACTACAGATTCATTACAACCTATTTCCCACTCAGTAGCAGCTTTCTGCATGAAGGCCCAGCCATCAGTCTAAGATAACCTTGTTTATTCACCCACTACACACTTTTTCTGTCAGTAGTCAATCCAACAGTTATTACTATTTGGCATTTTTGTGGATTTGTATATTTATACACTCAGAGTAAAGTACAGTAAAATAAATTACCAAAGTTATAAAAGTTAAAATAAATGGACTGGAAATAGTACATAGAGGGATTTGATTGACAGACATATATTTTTCCTAACAGACTGGTCACATAGAGGGGGATCCATCCAGGAGTGGGGCCTTTCCTGTAAACTATGTACACAAACTAACAGACTGAAGAGGGAACACAGTATTCTTCAAAATGGCAAAATCAACCATTTGATCCTTGGAAGTTGATCATCACAAGTTGGAATTTATCCAGGAGTGGACTGTATTATTTTTCTTGGATACAACTGGAACTGACAACATTCCCACATAACGATTTCTTGGCAAAGGGATATGTGAACATTGCGACTTTAGGATTTTAAACATTTAGTCATCCCTAGAAGGCAATAACAAGAACTGAAAGCTTTCATGCCACCCTTTCTAAAACCCTAAACAGCTATTAAAAGGAACGTGTTGTGCATTTATTGTCCAATGTTCATTTGACCATTAATTATATATTTGTATAGCAAATGCTGAAGTTGCTTATGCTGATCTAGGACTTGTACATAGAGGCAATATTTACTTGTAGGGCAGAAACCCTGTAAGGCACTTTAAACTCTGAAGGAGTCTTCAGAAAAGCTGGCACAGCTGTAAGTGTGTACATAGCCAGCTACTGAATCGGGATGTAGCTTCCCCCCCTTTTCCTTTGTTCTTAATGGAAACCGTTGAACTGTTTGGAATCGCAGTATACTGTGACTTGGATATAAGGTTCAAACCTGCTCAGTGTCTCAGTGCCGCCTGCCCGGGAACCTGCCAGCCAGTCTGCCTCCTGCAGGCGTCTGGACACCCCAAGGAGAGATCAGAAACTTTAGCCCAGCCGTGTTGACTCTCTGCATAGCTCTCTGGCGGCATGGAGAGCAGAGGATCCGGTTTCTTTTGGCTGTAGGCACTATTCTCTGGAGAACATGAAATAACGATGGTGTTAAGAAAAAAAAAAAAAGACTTCTGTACTACCAGAAAATGGCACTTTAAGAGGGCTTGTTAAGATTAGCACCCTACTGCAGTAATTTGTTCAGTGAACACATCTTTTCATACACACACAGTGGCCTTCAGGATCCTTTAGGAATGAAAGGATAGGAAAGCAGAGAATGGGAGAGCTTTCACTGCCAGACGTAAATCTTCAAATCTAACACATTTCACAGAATTTAACCCACAACTTCTTGTACATACGTGTCTGAAATGTCTATATATGTGCACTCATCCAGAGTATATAACACCATTTTTACATTTTATGTATCATAAAGGATTATATCATTACAGATAATCTTACTTCATGTCACGAATTTGATGTCCTCTCATTTGACATATTTTGTCTTCTGGTGTTTTGTTAGTTGTTAAATGACTGTGGATGGGAGCGGATGGACACAGATGCATAATGTATTCATAAAAGCATTCTTTCTCATTAAACTAAAAACTTGTCACAGTTTCTTCTAGCAAATAAATCATGAGAGAAGCAGGTTATCAAAGATGACAACAGTTTACTGCATCTGTAAGTAGGAACTAGCAGATTAGCTAATTTCATTGCGTGTATTTGACACATACACATTAAACTTCTTTAACTCCTGTGATGTTTTTTATACTTTTACATAAGGTCAGATATTTAGGTACCAGGGATGTCATCTACTAATCAGAAGGTTGGTGGTTCGATCCCTGGCTGATTGAGTTATTGTGCCAAACTGTTACTGGGCGAGATTCTGAAGCCCGATTCGCTCTGGATGTGTTAATCAGTGTGCGAGTGATATAAGACACGAGTTGCATAAAGTACTTTGAGTGCTTAAGTGAAGTAGGGAAGTGCTATATACAAACCAGTCCATTTATTTCAGCACATTATTAAAAGTTGGTGGAATGGTAACTCGAGACAGCAATCAGGGAGATTAAAATGCACTTTACTGTCTTGTCTCCAGCTGCCTGTGGCTGCGACACAGTATAATCTAGGCTCAACACTGCCAGATTATGAAATGTGTGACTTATAATACTTAAGAATACACTAATCCCTAATAGTCCATATTCTGAAAACCTGAACTCATTTAAGATCTTTAGAGTCTAATATAAGACCTGCAAAAAATTACTTTGTTCTAATCAACAGGTTAAAACCTCTTTTTTTAAAAAAAGAATAAATTGAATTTTAATTTTGACATTTGCCTTTCCACCTTTCTTTCTTTTTCCGATATTACCCCCCATTTTATTCTTAAATGACTTCCTACAGCTAAATCTCTTCAGCAGTCTCTCTTGGCTGTATTCTCTACAGTTCTGTGTTATTCCAGCTTCACTTACTCTCCATCCAGATGTTGCTTATCCCCAACCCTCTGTCCCAGAGCCAGGATGACCAAATTCCAACCTGTCACTTACATAACACTTAACTAACAGCCAGGATAATAACTCACTCTACCACATACTAGTCTGTTCTGCTGGCTGAGCAGCCCTTGTGTAAACCCATATCCATTGTCCTGTCTGGCTGTACTAGTACACCCAGAGTATATAAATGTCAGCTGTAAAATATTATTTTCTGAAAACCTTTAAATAACAAACATCCGTTCGCTAATAGGCTTATCTATTTTATCATTACATACACGAATACAAGAATGCACAAATATAATTTAATGTAATACACTGAAATATTATAGGCATCTATAAAATGTGGAGTAAAATTAATGATTCCAAAGCAAGTTTTTGTAAATATAATAGGTTTGAATATAAGTTTGCAAACTCTTAAAATTAATAAAATGTAATGGAGATTATACTAACTTCCTAATACTCAAGATAGTGAAATCTGTGTAAAACCCATACACATGCTTCTTATTAACTGAGAAGCAGTAAAATCACTGGCTTAAAGTGATATAAGACATACTTGTTTGCAATAATGAGCACTTAGAAGTGGGATATATTTGAGTAATTATGCAATTTCCCTGAACAGAGGGTTATCAAGCTTCCACTTAACTGCATAATGAGCTAAGAAAGGACTCTAATGGACAAGCAAATGGCTAAATGGCACACTCACTGGTAAGACATGCTAAATGTATTTGCTGGATGATGCTTTCACAGTTTGTTCCTTTCTGGCCTGCAGCAGTTACGTCAAAAAAGCAGTTTTCTGCTGACCTGGGCCTACACTGCTGTGAGCTACTGCAAGCTGCTGCTGCAAGGTGACCCTAATAGTTCTTAAACCTCCCACGCAACGAGAACACAGATTAAATTTAGAGATTCCATCTGAAATTTGAGCACTTTATATTAGCAGGTTCTGGGGAAGGAGGAAAAAAAGCAGCCTATTTCTGCAGCATTTGAATCATTAAGTCCATTTATTCTAATAATTCAGGCTATTTTACAAAAAAAACAAAAAACCTATAATGCTTAAAATGCAATCATACTAGCCTTGCACAATGTGGCTCTGTGCCTCAAGTTTGTAACAGTGTCAAGAGAGCAAAAAGAAGTAGTAGCAAATTCAAGCAAAATAAGAAAACAGGGCAGAACATTCAGTATTTCACTTTCCAGCAAAAACCACAAGCCTGTTTTTCAAAAGTACATCAGTTACATCAAGGTTCAGGAGATAATTAACTTCCATTTCAGCTCAATTTTTAACACTGAGAGAAAATCAGTGGCCACAACCCTGCAGTTACGCATATAACATTGACTAAAATCTGATTTAACATTCATACTATAGTAGAATATACAGCTCTCAATCAGTAAAAATATCATACTGTGAATATTCGACACCTGATTTACCGGAAACGAAAAGCTTACAACATAAATATATTTATATATATATATTATACAACATCACACAGTAACAAACACAAAATATTAAAAACGTTCTAAGGATGAATAGCAATCAGAAAAGTAGTTTTGGATCTGTGGTCGGCCAGCGTCTGAGTCCGTAAAGGGCTGTAAAGAGATGCAATTGTGGTAATAGTTTCCACATCTTCAAAAAGAGTTAAAATCCCTCGTATCAAAAGTTTAAGTAATTCCAGCAGTACGGAATGAACACAAGAGCATTTTTCTGTTTTGTTTTTTGCAAACCACAGGTCCAAAAAAGATACATGTACGGTAATTATTATATTGGAAGAAAAAAGATAACAAACAGCAAAAAAAAAAAAAAAATAGCAATAAACATTACATTCATTCTGCAAGTGGGCCCAGAGATCTTTGGGAAACATAGTTGTTGTTATTTTCATTCATAGAAAACACAAAAGGTGCGGTCCCACAGCAGTGCATGACTAGTGTGGGTTTTTTCCTGTTCAGACAAAGATGCTTCAGGATGAGGTCTATCATGGCCATGAGTTAACCTGTTCATATATCATTACCATCGGTATAGGAACTGCCAATGCACACATACTGGATAAGGCATATTGAAAGCAATCTACAGTATAGGTCAGCTGGATGATCAGTTATAACTCAAGCTATATACATAGGACCATGAATACACGTTTAAGGCCTATGAGACCGTTTTGTTCTGCAAAGCATTTTGCTATCAACTAGCAGAGCTGAATATCGTTTGGTATATGTGCACAAGCAAGCAGTAGATAAATACCTTAGTCATGTGGAATGCTTAAATAGAGTTAGTCAACATTCAGTGATAAGGTCGGTTGCTCAGCGGTAACACTGAAGATGCCGTTTCCTTTGCTTGAAGGGGTACTCCAGTGATTCTGTAAGGTAACAAAGTTGAGGAGCTTTCTTGATAGACCTCTTTGTCTTCCAAATCAGATTTTTGAATAATCTCTCCATTTTGCATCAGTTTTCACAGTCCTAGTGGTTTTCTATTTACAAGCAAGCTGAAATTTATGTGTAAAATTCATGGAGTACCCCCTTTATATTGTGCTGAAAAGAAACTTAGACAAACAGTCCATTTAAGCCTTTAAAATGAAAGTTAGAAAATACCCCAACTATTTCTCTCACTGCTTTCAATCCTATAAAATTTAAGCTTATGCTTTAGTTGTCACATCTACTTTAACATGCATCTTGTTTTTTTTTCTTGTTTTTTTTCCTCACCTTGACTGCATGATTCTGAAACTGAACGTTTTACGAGTTTCTTTTGAAATTCCTTACTTTACAGAGTCACAGACTCTCTGATGCATCATCTCTGAAACATTTACAACAGGAATGCCTAAGCTCACGGGATTTTGTAGAAACCTACAGAAAGCAATGACACCGTCACATGACGAGCCTGTTTTGTAAGCAGCCCTGCTCCTTTGTTCTTCGGAGAGGTCGTTTATAATAGGAGAGCAAACAAAGCACCATCAGGGATTGTGAAAACCCTTTTTTGATTCTTTTGAAAATTAGCACACGTAGATGGAAACCAGCACGAACTCACAGCTCTATACATGCTTTTTTTCAACATATGCTGCACTGAAATTGAGTGCTTGCTTCTTTGCTATAACCTTCAAATGCCGGAAATAGATGTCCCCGGAGTACTGGCTGTGAATTCTGGACACTCAGACCTAGCTGAAGCAAGGGATTGGTGGATCAGGTGAATACAAGAGATACTTTGTCATTGTTAATCCAAAGACAAAAGAAATGGGTGGAATGAAATGAAGAACTGGGGCAAAAAAATGAGAGCAATCTATATGTAAAAATTAGGTCACCTTCTGCACATGGGACAATGCTTTGCAGTGCATTAAGGATTACAATGTAATTACAGGTTGATCGCTTAATATAACGAGACAAATATATATATTCTGGATGTTCATACACATCTCACAAACAAACCCTGAATGTGAACTACTTATCTAACTTAAGAGTGCAATCACAGGGGGAGCCGCTGCAACTCTTACAGTCACATGCAGCACCAAGACACAATCAGCAAATGGTGATGCTCTAAATGATGGATGCATGGGTGTAGCCCCAAATCATAAACCGTGTTAGCCACAAGCTTTTATCAATAGTATTTCCTCCTACGCAGGCAGTTCTAGTAGATTTTTAAATAAGTAGAATTATTAGCGCCTAAATCCTTCAGTAGATCTCTAAAGCCAAATCATAGTGTTGTAGTTACAGCTCTCTGCTGGATACATTCTGTATGTTTGCGCAAGAGGATTTAGGATAGAGAGACAACTGGTTGCTAGGTGACTGGATAAAAAGAGGCCACAGGTGGAACTCTTCCAGCCCGAATTTCTTTCCTGCTGTCTTTCCTTGTTTATGCTGCCAGAAGCAGATGCTGTGGTAGTGGACGAGTGGTCTCAGAGAAGCCAAGGCACGTTTACTTTGTAGGTAAAAGCCATCTAAGTTCTAGATTTGTTCCTTTTCTATTTTTCTGGTTCTTACATCTCCTCTTCCTGCATACTTGGTTTTACATAACACTGCAGCAATCTTTAGCTTGCTCTTTCGCTGCCCTTCACTTCCCTCACAACGAGGCCGAAAACGCAGATGCTTTCATCCTTTCTTAATCTTTTTTTTCTTAAATCAATTCACAGAGATGTTTCTTTTCCATTTTGTGACTGGGTAAATATTACATAATTCTCATAGCCGTATAACTTAAGCCATATACACGGAAGCTCTCGGTACCTCACAGTCTAAACCTCTCCTTGCACATCACCTGAAATATGACTCATCCATGCACCACAGATAGATTCTATCTGAATCTCTCCTGTGCAACTCCAGCCTCACAACAAACTGCAAGCAGCAAACTGTGTGCGGAAAAAATAGAGAACTAATGACATCCTGTACACATTGCACTGGTACTGGCTTGATTAGTTTCCTAATCAAAAAAATTCCTCAGTAATACACTGAAAGGAAAGCTCTTTACTAGCAACTGTGATTATTGTAGGCACTCTAAAGCCCCCCGAGGACCAGCCTCAGGAAACAAGAAAAGAAAAGGTGGAAACTAGAGAGCAGCCGTGTCAATGAGTGATAGCTAAAGAACGGAAGTCTGTCTTCCCAGTTATTTAAAGCACATTTCTAAAGTTATGGATGAAATGTTAGCTATTTTAGCTTCATAGACCAGGGGAGGCACGTGCGAAGTCCAAGCATAGAGGAAAAAACGATGGTAGGCCGATGCTTCTTGAACTTCAGGCCCTTCTTGAGCCGTTGGCTGTTCTCCGCCACGTACAGCTCCCCCTGCTGGGCTGCACTTGATATCCGCGACACCAGTTCCCCGTGAAGCACCACCTCCTGCTCGGAGCGCACAAACACTTCCCTGAGCTCTTCCAGTCGCTTTTCCATCTCTCTGATGACACGTTGGCGCTCCTCTACCTCCAGGAGGCGTCGCCGAGCTGCCTCGAACTCCATGCTGGAGCTGGGGGTGACAAGTTTGGAGGAGGGGGCCGTGGCAGAGGTGGACGGGGGTTCCGAACCTGCTAGCAGAGCCCCTGTCACCCTCCGGAAGTCTCCCATGGAAATGGAGCGCCTGGTGGCTGGAGATGCAAGAGCCAGGAGAGCTGAGGCAGATCCAGAAGGTGGCATGGCTAACGGAGGAAGAGGGGGGGAAGATGATGATGATGACGATGGAGAATCCGGTGGCTCAAGATCAGGCTCTGAATCCGGGCTTTTAATGGCTTCCGTCATGTCCTCAGTTGTGTCTTCATTGTGGGTTTCTGTGTTCTTTTGTCGTCTCTTCATAGCCAGTTTTTGACTCTTCCTGTGCTGCTGCCGTCCTTTTTGTCACTGTTGATGTTTTCTCCCAGTTTTCCTGTGTCAGTTGAGAGAGCAGCCGAGCAGGGAGTGCAGAGGTGTGCTGTGATGCAGCCTGGGAACGGCTCCATTCATTAATAAGAGATCTGAGCCAGGCTTGTGCCGTCTCTGCGTCTGAGTGGTTGTGCTGGAGAGGGGTGCCTCCTGGCATTTCATTGGCTGCTGAACTCATGAGCATGTCAGCTGATGATTGGGCAGCCTCCCGCTCTACTGCTGATGTTGGCAGGCTGTCTCGTCCTCTGCTTGACTATTTTGCTTCGTCGTCGTCATCATCATCTGGAGCACAGCTTTGATCAGCTCTGCTCACTCAAGCGAGAGATGCAGTAGTATCAGGTCGCTCTCTTTTTTTCTGCACTCTTTCACTTGCTTCCTATTCTCCCAGCCTCTCTGCTGCCATCCCTCTTACAAGCTGGTCTCTCCATTTTCCTTTTTTTCCTTTCTTGCTCGGATGGTTACCCCTAGCAACACCGCCTTGACATAAAATAGCAAAAACAGGGGGGTGGGGGTTATGTTTCAGTTTCTCCCTTCCTTTATTGCCTGCTGCTCAGTATCACTTCTCCCTCACACCCTGACGCTTGTTTTACTCATATGTGAATGTGCAGTCTTTCCAGCAAATTGCATAACTTTGTCTGTTAAATTGCTTCACCTTCATGTCTGTAAAAGATGAATTTGAGAACAAACACTTTTGTGAATTTTACCACTTATAGGTCTCCTTCAAAGATTTAATGCAGTAATTGACAGAAAACACAATGAATCACTATGATACAGCACTGAAAAGTAGTTGCTTCCTTTCTGATTTCTTCGTTTTTTGCACATTGGTTGCACGTGGATGTTTTAGATCATCAAACACATTTTAATATAATACAAAGATAACCCCAGTAAACCTCTGAGTTCAATTTCAGTGGCCGCACCCAGGCCTGATTAGTGCCAGAACTGTTGAACCAAGAAATCATGCCAGAGTCATTAACATCCATCAGTCTGAAAAGGGTTACAAAGCCATTCGTTAGGCTTTGGAGCTCCAATGAACCACAAGGAGAGTCATTATCCACAAATGGAAAAAAAAACTTGGAACAGAGTGACCAGCCTACCAAAATTATTCCGTGACCATCAACTACATCCAACAGTATCATCATGGAGATCACAAAAGAACTCTTCATTCTTTTGAACTGGAAATTATTTTTAACATTTTTATTGTGTTTATTTCTTAACTTAAATTTGTCATATCGGTCGCTTTTATCATTGTTGAGGACTTTATAAAGCACCTTTAAAAAAAGTTACAAACACAAAGGTAAAAAAATGTAACTAGGAAAACAAAGAGAACTGAAAGCCAGCATCTAACATTCAGAGTGCCAGTGTCTTCTTATTTTTTTGTATTTAAACTAAACTATTGCTGCAGTGTTGTAATCCTCATTTTAAACACGTCATTCTTATTAAATTCATATTAAACAAATATGTAGGACTGCTTTCTTCCATTTGTGCAATATCTTAAAAATTAGAAATATCCTCTCTCAGAGTAACGCTGAAAAACTCGTTCATCCATTTAATACTTCCAGGCTGGACTACTGTAATTCATTATTATCAGGATGTCCTAAAAAGCCTTCAGCTAATCCAAAATGCTGCAGCAAGAGTACTGACAGGGACTATCTATCGCCCCTCCCTGAGCCTGGTTCTGCCGGAGGTTTCTTTCTGTCAAAAGGGAGTTTTTCCTTCCCACTATTGCCAAAGCGCTTGCTCATAGGGGGTCATATGATTGTTGGGTTTTTCTCTGCAGGTATTATCGTAGGGTCTACCTTACAATATAAAGCGCCTCGATGCAGTTGTGATTTGGTGCTGTATAAATAAAATTGAATTGAACATCAATTCTGCAAACAGAGCACATTGAATTGGATTGAATTGAACTTTCTACACGTTTCACCTTTTTACTGCAATGCAGCAACATTAAATACTGAAAAATACTCTCATGTTTCCGAGCTGTATTGTATGTAAACTAATGACTAGTCTAACCATTTTAGTCAGTATGATCTGGTTACATCATCGTGATAGAGTACCCTGACTTTTCACCCCGTCTTGCTGTGATCCCTAGTGCACACCCTCTCTGTCTAGACAAGTATTGACTGCTTCATCCTGTGGTTGCAAGTGATATGATCAGTGTATGTAAAGTAAGACACAGGGTGAGTTCACTCAAACACACCTGAAAGGACACGCATACTTAGACAGTTTGAAAGGGTAACACTGCTGCATTCAGAGCCTTACAGTAAGAAGTGATGCTTTAAATAACTGCCCTCTGCTAGATTGAATCAACAACTGAAGCTTTTAGCAGGTCAGAGGTTGACTTGCATTTCTGCGAGCATCTACGTGCATGCATATTTCAGTGTTCACTCTGCTCTTTGCTTTTATCTGAGGATTGACATTGCATTAGCAGTAACACCAACTGCTCTCTTCCTGCTCTTAGCTTTACTCATCTCCAGAGAGAAGACAGAGCAGGATCCAACACAGAAAATTACACAGATAATGAAGCAAACAAGAAGCGAGAGTGGAGGCAGGATTATAAGTGCTTATAGGAAGATTAAATGCCAAAAAACCCCAAAGATGCTCTTCGGGCTTTTATCCTGCTATTTAAAAAAAGATCTGAAACAACAACATGACAGAGATTGCAGTTCTGAAGAAGACATTGTGATTTTCGGGAAGAGATGAAAGGGCTGAGAGAAATTTAAAGGCTCAGGATAAAACTTTGTTATTATGGAAATGTTGCATGGTGTTAAAGTGTCTACATGAAACACCATATGGAGCTAATACATGCTTTACAATTTCTTTTAGATATACATAAAAGAAATATATATATACAATAAGCACGATGGCTTGTGTGAGTAAATCCTTTAGGGATCAAGGGAAAGATTCCTCAGTGGAGTTTTCTTATTTTTTCTCCAACATGATTTCCATTTTTGGAAGACTCTACTGGTTGTGTAACATTCCACAGTTAAAAACCACTCACTCCACTCCAATCCCGAATGTTGAATACACAGCTGTACGCGCGCTTTGCCATCATCACTGGCGAACAATTTGACTGGCAAGACGGGGCCTGTCTGAAAAGAAGAGGAAGCTTCTTTTTTTTTTTTTTTTTTAAAGCCTCATGTACTCACACATTTTTCACACTCAGAAAAACAAGTCATTCTGTCACAGAATATACAGAATTAATTGAGTCTAAGTGCAAAATCCTTCTCAGAAACAATTATCTTTCACCCCATTTCACCAATGTCTGTGATTAACGTCCGTTCTCAATCTCTGTTCCAGATTACTTTAATCTGTGTGCTGTGTTTGTATTTGATGCGTGCACGTGTGAGGAGTTAGAGGATCTGTGTGCCTTCTGATTGCTGAATCTATTTGGGTCAAATTAACTAGTATTAGAATTGTATAACAGTATTGTGAGCTTCTTTTTGCGGTTTGTCTTAAGGACAAGTTATCTGTAGTGGGGTATGTAGCAGTATTATACTGGAACATGGATCCTAAGGATATGGAAAATATTATAAGGCAAAAATGTTGGATATGGTTATACATGGAACACAGATTTGAAGTACTGGATTCTCAGTTTTATTTATTTTTATATTTAACTACTGTAATGGTGACTCTTAGGTCTCTACAACTGCAGTAGTGGTGGTTAGTTCCTTTATAGCTGGAGCACTCATTGTCACAGACATTATTGGACACTTTATTAGGTACACCTGTTCAGCTGCTTGTTAAAACAAATATCGAATCTACCAATTGGCAGCAATTGAATGCATTTAGGCATGTAGACATAATCAAGATGACCTGCTGAGGTTCAAACTGAGCAGCTATGGCATGGTTGTTGTTGCCAGACAGGCTGGTCAGTAATTCAAATAACTACTCGTTACAGCCAAGGAAAGCAAAAGAGTATTTTGGGAGATTAAATAGGTTGCAGCAGAAGAACACACCAAGTGCTGAGGCTGCAGTTTGCACAAGCTCACTAAAACTGGACAACAGAATATAGAAAGAAAAAAGTCTTACTCCCAATTTCTGCTGCGAAACTTGGATGGGAGGGTTAGATTTGACATGACCATGTCCATTCCTTTATGATGAAAGTGTACGCATCATTTACCCATCATAATATACCAAATCATAAAACTCAAGTCATTTCAGATTGGCTCCGTGAACATGTACTCAATCACTGTACTTCTGTTATTGATAAGTCACTGAGACGAGACATACCGCCATCGTTCCACACCAACACATTTGTGTTTTTATCTATATGTGGAGGTAAGAACTAATTATAAATGTGGTTATTTTGTTGCAATAAAATTTTAAATTCACGCTGGAGGCTGCTGTGTAGGATAGAAAAGACAAGATTAAGATTCAGTAATAGATTTTGTATTTATTTTAACAGAACCTCTGGAGATGCTCGAAGCAGCACTTCACAACCAACTCACATCAGACAGAATAAAACAAAAACACAGCCAGAAAGACATCCAAAAATAGCGAGGAATTTCACCTAAAATATTCATCCATACAGAGTGTCCTCTTTTACAGCTCAGATCAGACAAGAATGCACCATCACATACACCCACAGACACTTCCACTGTTGTAAAAACCCAGGAAAATTCAGCATCTAAGAAGAGCCACTCCAGCTGACAGCTGCTGTAAACTAAGGAGACAGGATGGGGATAAAAAACAGCACCACTTTATTCTCTACTGAGATGGGAAACAGATGATGGTTTTCTGTTTTTTTGTAATCAATATCAGTGACTTCTTTCTGCTGCCGCAGGCTGAGTCAGTCAGTCTGTCTGTGTGTGCGTGTGCGTGTGTGTAAGTGTAAAAGAGCAGGAAGTCATTCGTCGCAGTGTGACTTACTGGTAAGATGACGTCAAACACAGACCAGTGGGAATATATCACACTATGTATGTGTGTCTGTAAATAAATAGCTGCATTTGTCTCTGACATGATGGTGTACACCGTGTCAGCATAAATCATCCTCCCCCACAACCGCTGAGAAGCAGTGGCTGTTATGTAAGTGATTGCATCTGTGCATACAGAAGCAGGTAACATCAAGTACAACCATGAGGCGATACTAAGAGCTGATACTAATAAAGCTGAATCTGCCATATTGCTGAAGGAGGGAAAGCTGGGACACGACAGTTAAAATGCTACAAGCAAGAGCAGATGGAGAGAGGCTGCAGAAGAAAGTCGTTCACACACTGATATTGTCTCCAAGTGAATGCATAAATATGAATCACAATATTTAATGTGGCTTTAATTTGGTCTACCAACTGATGCTTTTCATCACAGGGAAAAAGTGACAGCAGCAGTTTTAAACATGAGGTTTGAATAATTAAACATAGTGGAATAATAAAAAAATAAAGAAGTACAGTATTCATGTTGACAAGCCTTGACCTTTGCCTCAATCCATCTACTTATGCAGGCATGGATTGATTTAACCTATGTTTGTATGTTTGCACTTTATCTCCCTCCAGTGACCATCTGTGGAAATACACCAGGCTTTGGTCTGCTGAGACAGGAAGTGAAGGTCATTAAAGGCACACATCAATGCACCAACCCAGCCCAATCGAGTCAAGTTTTTCACAAGCAGGGACAACATCCTTAATTAGATTCACAACAATCAAGCAGATGGTGACAGAGGGAAGAAAGAACCCCTTTGAACAGGAAGAGCCATTGGCAGAAAAATGCTCAGAGAGTGGGGAGCAGCCATTTGTCATAGTCACTCGGGGTATGAGGATAAAGAGAAGAGGGGGAAAAGGCCTCGAGGGCCGGTGTCCTGCAGGTTTTAGATGTGTTCTTTATCCAGCACAGCTGATTTAAATGGCTAAATTACCTCCTCAACATATCTTGAAGTTCTCCAGAAACCTGGAAATGAACTAATTATTTGATTCAGGTGTGTTGACCTAGCATATCTAAAACCTCTAGGACACCAGCCCTCGAGGCCTGGAGTTAGACACCCCTGGCTATTCAATTTTATTTGTAAGGCGCACCAATCACATCAGTCTCTTCAATGTGCTTTATATGGTAAGCAATGTTCGCTCTAATTTTTCATGTGTCTGAGCGAACACACAAACTCCCTTGGACCTCTGTGAGCAACAGCAGACGTGTGCACTGTGGTCACGCCAGCATCGAATCCATCCAAGTCACATGGTTTATTAAAATAATCCAATTACAGCATTTACATTTATGTTAGACTACTTTTAATTAACTGCTTTAGCCCACTTACAATGAAAACTTTAAAAAATCTTCTTCATGACCTGTGTATGTTAACACTATTGGAAGTAAAAATATCTTGAGCTCCAAATTTGAAAACACAACTTTTTTTCTTTTCTTTTTAAAAAATAAATAAATAAATAAATAAAGCTCTGACTTGTCTTATGAGTCTGTGGTCTGGGAGAGAGTCCTGTAACTCTGTCTGCAAAATACAGTAAGTAATGACCAATGTTGGGCAGTTAATTATATTATTACGTCTTCAAAAAGGTAACCGAGTTATGCAAACAACAAAGTTTTTTGCAGCTGTTTACCTAAAAATGCAGCCAAGTTTTTTAAAAATAAACATTTCAAACTATTTACAGAACAATCAGCTGTTCTGCATCAAATTTGATGCCATGTAAATTATTTGTGCCACTCCAAAAATAATTTATGTCCACTATGAGATAAAAGAGAACAACAGCCTGACAACAGCAGATTTATCACTCCTGTAACATTCAGTAGTCGCCTCATTGTTCTGACACACACAAGAAAACTATTGACTACACTACACACCAACTACACAAGATTTGCGCTGAACATCGCAAATATCTCACATCTCAAAACACTGCCGTCACTCCTAAAACTTCCCCCTTCCTAAACAACTAAATGCCATGTTGCCATATCATTTTTTGATTGGTCGACATGGTAGATTTTTCCACCAATAGGAAAGGGTGGGGTTTTCTTTGGGTTCCGCACAGGCGGAGAGTGCTTTCGAAACATTGCATTTTTTTTAATCATAACTCTGGTTTTACACAATTTAAAAACTGGTATAAAGTCCACACTTTTCCCGTCAATTGTTCCGTCTGTCCTGCTCACGTCTCCAATGGTTGCACACATTGTCATTAACGTGGCTTCACTCCACATCAGCCACGCCGCTGGTCGCTGTCATAGCCTGTCAACAACGTTGATTAGCTGCATATATACGAATGTGAATCGCATCATTGGCTGGACTATGGGATAAAGTGGCATCGTTCTAATCCCATACGGGAGCAGCCAGTCACTTACTGACTAACACTGCAAAACAGAATTATTAAAGTATTAATTTTAATTTCAATTCAGGTTAGATTTTTTTTTTCTGTGCGCAGAGACCGTGCCAGCCGTGCGCAATTGCGCACGCGCGCAGCTTAGAGGGAACGTTGATTGGTATCTATAACATTAGAAAGAACCCCCCAACAATCACATAACCCCCTGTGAATAAGCACGTGATGACAATGAAAACTCCCTTTTAACAGGAAGAAACCTCTGGCAGAGCAAGGCTCATGGAAGGTCCGGCCGTCTAGCGCGACCAGATGGGGGTGAGGGAAATGAGAAAGGAACAGAGGGAGACAGGACAAAAGGCGAACTATAGGAGAGAGAGTCAGACTTTAATAGTTACTGATAATTAAATACAAAATGGTGGATAAACACACAGTGTGGAAAGAGATCAGTGAAGAGGAAACACTCAGTGCATCATGGGAGCCCCCCAGCACACATTATGAGAGAGATGACATTTTAATTGGGTGCAGTTTTCTTGTGTAAACAACTGGGGAGTGAGAAGACGGGAGTGGAGAAGTACTCAGTGTAAGGAAGTCAGCAGCCTGAGCCAACAGCAGCATAACCAAGTGATGGTTCCAGCACCAATACTTGTTTGTGGATGAAAAACAGCTACTCACAAAAAACTGTATGCATAAAGAATTATTAGATATAAGAAGTACTACTGCTCTTACAGTATTATGTGTTCTTTGTAGGTTTCAAAATGTGATATTTTTTCATATTTCTATATCTGGGAATTGTGTTCTTTTTATACACTTGAATGTCACTTGAAGTTAAAAAAAAAAAAACAATAAAGCAAGACAGACACTTTGTCATAGCAACTCGATTTTTAATATTGTAAGATATAAAAATCTTCATCTTTATCATACAATAACATCTTACCATAAATTTTGACAAAGGAGGGAGATTTTTGCCACCAAACAAGAATTATAATATAACTTTGATTTCTTTTGAGGTAAGACAGCTGCTTCATAGATTCTTAAGCCACACAGGTCTTTTCTTCTACACATGCACAGCATCTTCTTATCCTTACGGTGTGCTTTCCATGCAAGACATTCCGCCTCACCTGTAGGCCTAGGCACTGAGCTAAAAGCAGGACCTACTCCGTGGAGAAGCTTACACTGAAACACCTTTAACTCTAGGCCTCGTATTCAGTGTCAATAAAATACCAACGAGTCAGATAATCAACAAATGGAATTCCAATATAATGAATGAAAAAAAGATAATCCACAATAAGGGCAAGTATGTGTGACATTATAACCAGTGATTTGACAGAGATTTTAACAAGTGCTTATTTCCGTAAAGACAGCAGCCAGCCCTGACTTATTAAACAGAAGAAGAGACCTGTGCGGCATCAAGTCCACAGGCTGCGATGTGCTCAGCATGTCTTTCACTATTTTGAATCACTACTTTCTTTGGATAAAGAGAAAAAAAACAAACAATCGACAGCAAAAACAACCAACACAGGAAACAGTATTCAATAGGCATTATCCAAGAAACACAGTGAAAACAACTAAAAAAAAAAGAAGAAAACAATGCAAATATAGAATTTTTAACATGCCACATTGTTCCTTGGGCAGGGTTTCTTTCACAGAAAGCCATCTATGTTACTAGTTTTTATAGTAATAAAAATAACAGACATCTCAAATGGTTGCCAGCAGATTGACCAAGCAGAGAAGAGGAATAGGAGCGAAACGAGAAAGCCACATCACCGGACCATGCACATGACTCTGCAGCATCCCGCGAGACAGTACAGACACACACTGCAAGTCATGCAACTGACACACACGCCCACACACACACGCACGCGTCCACACACACTCTCCATAAAACAAAACGCAAGCATAGATTGACACTAACCAAAACATCAGCAACTGACATTTTCTAGAATGCACATATTCTGGCTGTACCAAAGCCAAAGAGGCATTTATGGCAGAAATGTTTTAATATTCATATCAATAACGTTCTCTGAGAAACATTTAACAGCAGTTTGGACAGTACTGTGGTTTTGTGCTGTCGGCACAGGTTGAATTGGCAGCACAACCGCTAATACGAAGCTCAAAAACCCTACAAAAAGAACGGACAGATGGCAAAAAAACAAAAAAACAGGCAGATGGATAGGCGTGCAGCGAGAATGACAACCAATTACAGCAAAGATGAGAAGAGAAAACTTTCATTGTCACCATCAAAAACAGGGCTGCATCGACTCTGTAGCGGGTCATGCACAAACACGCTCACACACTCGCACAAACACCCACACGGCGTCAACACATCTGCCAAAAAACCTGCACCCATTTTTTTTTTACATTTTTTTTTTTCGCCCTCATTGCCCCCATCCATCGTCATGATATTTTGATAGGCAAAAGGAGATCGGCTAACAGCTGCAGCTGGCGAGCCCACACAAGGAGGATGATAGCTAGAGCGGGACAACTGATGTCACAAGATGGGGGCAGGACCACAGTCAGTGTTCCTTGGCTGGTATTGGCGGGTCGACACCAAGTCCCCGAGCAAGCTGACGGGGTGGTTTGGAGCCAGGAGGTGTGGTTTTGATCAGACTCCTGTGACCTGATTGGCTATTCAGTCTCTACAGAGATGTGGAGGGAAGTTTCTTTACACGCCTCTGAGCAAGGAAGGAGCTCTCAATGGGCTTGAGCTCTGGAGTAGGTTGTGAGTTCTTCAGGGCGGAGTAGGTGGCTGCCATTGCACCCTGTGCATAAAGAGCAACATCATGATTGAAGCCCAGATGAGAGTATGAATTACTGATATGTTGTCTGATTTACTGCAATGCAAAAAACCCGCTCGTCTTGTGTTTTCTAATCGACAATGCAACACACGATGCAAGTATATTGCAGTGTACAATCATATTGGTATTTTGGTGACACTAAAAGCAACTGATATGATATAAAATCATTCTACATGTTGAGTTTCAACTACTAAAACTTCAATGAATCAATGAATTCCTTTAACCTGATTCCAGGCAGTTTTGTTACCTTGACCAGCTTGGGGTCCTGGTGTGGGAGCTGGCTGTTGGGCAGCTTGTCTCTGCGGACAATCCATGGGTGTTTGAGAACCTGCTTAGCAGTCAGTCTCTGATGGGGGTCAACGTGAAGCATCTTGGACACCAGATCCTAGAAAAAGCCAAATAATAATATTATGGAAAACTTGTAGGTTGACGCAAATACAACAAAAAATTCTTTCTAGGGAGTAAAAGAGTTGTCTAACAAATATTGACTCCTACCTTGGCGGCATCAGACACAGAGTCCCAGTTACCACCAGTCAGACTGAAGTGGCCGTGGCCTATCCTGTTCAGGATTTCATTTGGAGTGTCTTCAGGTCCGTTGGCAAATGGAGTGAAACTGGTGAGAACAAAAGCAGACAGACGGTAAGGTTAATGCAAAGAATAATGAGAGAGAATAAAGTTCAAAGAATGATTTCAAGTGTTGCTACTAACCCAGCCAGCATGGTGTACAGCAAAACCCCGAGACTCCAGATGTCACATCCCTCATCATAGCCCTGACGCTTCAGCACCTATAGCAGAGTCAGAAGGAATCACATATTACTATATATCACAATGACTGGGGGAACCTTGACCTTTGTGAGTATGTCTTGCGAGCGCACTCGTCACCTGCTCACCTCAGGAGCTACAAAGTTAGCAGTATAGCACGGGGTCATTAGCAGGCCATTGTTGGCACGCAGTTGCTTAGCGAAGCCGAAGTCACAGATTCTGATTGACTCGGGATTCCCCGACTCGTCGACATAGAGGATGTTGCTGGGCTTCAGGTCTCTGTGCACTACCTGAAACACAAGAGGGCAAGAGTGGAATGGAGGGAGAAAATTAGGATTCAAAGTGGCAGTAAACACTCTTGGGTGGAATTCTTTCCCATTTTTATCTGCTTTAAAAATGTCTTCTATAAATTATTTTCAATTTTATTCTAATCAGAAGTTGAATTATTTACCGAGGTGCTTCAAGTGATTATTCCCCTATGTGTTGTTACTAAACCAAAATAATTAAAAGGATGAACACAGTTTGACATCTTCAAGCTAAAAATTCATAAAAAGTAAACAAAAGTAGACATGTGTTGTAAGTTTTTAAACATCAGGAAACATAAAAAGTAAAAAGAAAAAGAAAAGTAAAGACTTTAGCCTGGTTTTCAAAGGCACTACTATTCAACAGTTTTCTTAAAAAAGCTAAATGAACATCAAATAACTAAACTCTAATAGCACCTTAACTAATATTTCTAAAAAACAGAGCTATTTTACAGCAGTTATTTTGATAAAACACTATTGCTCAAATACAGCTCCAGAAAATAATTTTAAAAAACCCATTGTGTGCTTCACAGGTTTGCCATTTCAGAATAAAAGAACAGGTTCAATAGATGCCATTTGACCTCAAAGTCACATGATAGGGTGGGGCTAGGTTTCACAGCGGGTTCACCCGACACCTTGGCTGATTGTGACCTACACCCATTTTCACACCTTGGCTCGTGCGTTTAGGTAGAGGATCAACAAGGGGGTTCGTGACCCTCTTCGGGGGACACTCCCCTAGGACTTCAATCTGGGACTCTCCACCATTTGACCTTAGAACTGAGAAGCTTCTCAGGTGAGATGAAACGTCTTCAAGAAACTCAAAGAAGTCCAAAAGGCTGTTCTTTCCAAGCTCCTTAGACAAAACATACATATAAAACGGACTAAAAGTCCTAGTGGTCTTAGTGGTCCTCACCCCTTGTGAGTGGAGGTACTCAGCAGTCTTGGTGATAGTGTGCAGCACAGCGCTGGCCTCTCGCTCCGAAAAGAACTTCTGCTTGAGGATCCGATCCAGCAGCTCTCCTCCACGCATCAGCTCCGTCACCATGAACACCTGCTTACCGTTGTCGTACACCTGCGACAGAAAGACAAACAAACATCAGCGAGTCTTATTACACTCAACACCCAAGGCGAACAAAGGTTGTCAGACAGAGTGCGTGTTTAGACCCACATCCTTGAGTGTTATGATGTTAGGGTGCTGTCCGTATCTAAGCAGAATCTCTATTTCCTCAGAGGGGTCTGTGCTAGTCTTGTCAATCATCTGGAAATCAAAAGCACAACAACGGCATTAGGATCATGTTTTTGAAAGGCTGCATATTTTCCTCCTTCTTTTACTGAAGAACTATTGAAAAACATATTTGTTAGATTTTGCTGTCCTGTATCCACAAGCTAACTTTTCCCTGTGTGTGTGTGTTTATGTGTTCATACCTTGACAGCGTATTCAGTGTTGGTGGCTTTGTGGATACAACGTTTACAGACGGAGAAAGAGCCCATCCCTATATCTTCCTTCAGTACGTAGCCATCGCTGAAAAGGACGTTTTTCCCGTGTAGTTGCTGCAGAGGAAGATTTGAAATTGTGATGAGCGTTGGAGGAGTGACGGACTGACAAGAGCTCATGTGGGGGGAGGTTGATGATGTTGGGGAAGGGGCTGAAATCTATTTCTGGAGTCAATTTCTTCCTCTTTGTCAAAGTGTCTCTTCAAATCTACCACACACGCAGTAGAAAAACTGCTTTTGCCAGGCATTACACAAGATTTGAAGCCGTGTACCTCATCTGAGTCGTTTCTTTCTAATCGTGTTCCTGTCTGCCTTTCGCACACCGTACACACAGAATCTGTCTCTATTTCATGCCATCAGCAGTCAGAACTCGACAGAAATATAACACACTGAAATAACTTTGTCCACACCTTTAGATTACAGTACATGGGCATATTCACCGACTACTTCATCAGGTACTAATTACTAGGCTCACTTCCCTTTTACTTTCAGAAATGCTTTAGTTCTTCATAGCATAGAATCAACAAGGAACTGAAAACATTCGTCAGCGGTTTTAGTTCATAGTGACATGATTTAATCTCACAGCTGCTGCGCATTTTCCAGCTGCACACCCATGTTGCAAATTTTCGAGTGCACAGATGCTCTATTGGGTTGAGATCTGATGACAGTGGAGGCCATTTGAGTACAGTGAACTCACTGTCATGTTCAGAAAACCAGTTTGAGATGATTTGAGCCTTGTGATGTGGTCTGTTTTCCTGCTGATAACAGCCATCAGAAGATGGATACAATGTGAGAATAACTAAGGGGCCTGAAGTGTGCCAAACCCTACTATTCGAATTCACACTCATCACACCAGCCAATATTATTATAATCTTCCATTGTTCAGTTTTAGTGTGTCGAGTTACTGTTGATCATGTTGCGGGCAGCACAGTGTGTGGTGGTTGGCACGGCTGCCTCACCACCATCTAGCCGGGGAATTTCTGTGTGGTGTTTGCAATTTCTTCCCATGTCATGAGTTTGTTCTTTCCAGGTATTCCGACTTTCTCCCAGGGTCCAAAGACATGCACTTAGTTGACTGGACACTCTAAATGACCAGTTAACCTAACTTCCTCCCATCACCTCCAACCAGTCGCATCAGATGGCTGCCCCTCCCTAAACCCGGTTCTGTTGGAGGCTTCTTCCTGTTAGAAGGGAGTTTTTTCCCCTCCCACTGTCGCCAAAGGAGTCATAGGGGAAATTTCTCGGTTTTCTTTGTGTCCTGCCAGAACAGGCTCCAGTATCCAGTATTTATCTATCCCAAGAGTGAATAGCTACTCACCTGAACCACTGGATGTGGTGGGGCCTGCACTGGCTCTGATGAACCATCCTCCTCTAACAGAGTTGATGCAACAAAGCTGAAGCCTCTGAAGAGCTGGTGAGCTCCAGCACTGGGGGGTACACCAGGGGAGTCTGCAGGATAATAAATAAAAATAAAGGCTTCGGAAAAACAGACAGGTTTATTGCAGTAATGTTAGAAAACAAAAAAGGCACTGCTATAAAAACTTCACATTGAGGTATTATTGACAAGCACAGCTAATCACAAATATGTTAGTGCATCCCAATGTTGCTGTGTCTCCTTTAAATAAAAAAATGTGTATTGATTTTTGATTTTCGACCTTTAGGTGTGCGGGAGGTGAATTCGGAGTCGAAGTAGAAAGTGTCATCCGGACGTGCGACCGCTGGTCTGAACGGAGGCTTTACTTCTTTTCGGAAGAGTTTCTAAAAAGGAATAAAGAAGCTTAACTCACGCTGTGCAGTTGAAGTTCTGAATGCCACCTGTGATGGTTGCTATAAATTCAAACACATATGTAATCACACAGAACTCACATTCCAGTCTATGGTTGAGAAGAAACCGTGCCGCTTAATCTCCTCAGCGCCATCGGCATTAGATCCTGCAAAACATCAAATAGAATCAATCACAATAGAAAACTACAAACCAATGTAAAGCACAGCCTTTCCCTGTGAAATCAGATAGAGTGTCTACCGTCATTTGTCAAAGTCATGTTCCAGAGCTGATACTAACCCAGTCTGTTGGCAGGGTTCCTTTTGAACAAAGCCCTGAGCAAAGATTGGGCCTCTGCACTCAGGAACTGAGGCATTCCAAGACGAGCCCTGCACAAACACACAAAGAGGGCTTCCAGCTTTAATTATTGCACCGGATATAGAATGAGGCAGTTGGAATATGTTGGAATAAGTACATTTGGCAACAGGTTTTTGTGTTGAATTGAGTTTTTCCGTGTTCTCCATGTGCCTGCAAATTTACTCTCCGGGTTAGTTCTTAAGCTGAGAGCCTGTTTAGGACGTCATACCCCACCTGACCGCCTATGCAGGTTGGGCATGGACAATCTGGGAAAACAACTGAATTAAAATAAGTTGGTAAAAGGGATTCCTGAGCGAGGGAGAAAAAAAAACAAAACAAAAAAAAAACTTTTTTCAGCCTACAAATGGGGGGCATGCCACAAAACGTTTGAGAGCTACTTAGCTGGTAATTGTAAATTGACTTCAGATGTAGTTGTGAATGTGCCTGCTCAGCTGTCTAACTGTGTTAGCCCTGTAATTTACCGGCTTCCTGTCCAAGGTGTAGCCCACATCTCTCACCCAAAGTGAGGTGGAATAGGCTCTAGTCCACTCACACGCTTTTGCTGATGGACATGAGTAAGTAGTTAAAAGAAAAGAAAAAATGAGTGATGTTCTTGAATCCAGGTGGTACTCACTTCAGAATGAGATTCATGGTTTCTTTGCGGTCCTTCCCTTGAAATGGCAACGCCCCCGTCAGCATCTCAAACTGGGAGAGAAAACACAAAAAATGTAATCGGCATACTTATTTACGTAATATTTACGCTCAGCCAGTACGTTTTTTTCCTCCTTACCATTAGTACCCCGAACGACCACCAGTCGGCGCTGTGGGTGTGTCCCTGCCTGTTCACGACCTCTGGTGCCATGTACTCCACAGTGCCACAGAAGGAATAAGCTTTCTTCTCATGATCAATGGCTTCTTTACACAGGCCGAAATCTGAAAACACACAAGACATTAACCAAGGACCCGGATCATACCCATTATATAGCAGCACGATAATAGCTACAAAAAGCTTTAACATGAAACAGTTTTCCTACAAGAGCTCTGTTAAGGCGACTTCTTAATTATCATTAGTTTCCTCTGGTTGAGGATAAGAGATTCTAAAGAGGTTTATCACAGATATTCAAGATAAAGTATTATAATTAACTTAGGGAACATATACAGGATGTTATGGAGATACGAGTCAGTGAGATAAAGCCATCACTGCTGTGAATCAAGGTCAATGTGGTAGAGGAAAGGAAAGTGTGTGTGCAAAATGAATAGTGAGAGGTAGATGTAAAAGAAACAACAAGGAGGCTCACCTGTGAGTTTGATGTGTCCCTCCTCATCCAGAAGAATGCTAGGAGAAAACAATGTCACATATAAGACAAACTAAAATCTTACAGAGTCTGAACATTTTACCCATCTGGATTGTACAAAGTAAACTTTTCTTTGCTGTATGCTTTGCTCAGTTGTAGTATGTCTTGGTGTCAAAGTATACTCGGCTGTCGGATCATTAGGTACCCTTAAAAACAACTGAAGGCTAATATAGCAGTCCGTATGTGGTGGTCAAAGTTATAAAAACACGTTTCAGTTTCAATACAACATGTTAGCATTCAAAAGCACCAAAATTTAAAAAGCAACACATAAATGAATCACCGGCTCTTTAAATTAGCGACGGTGTCGGGTCTTACATGCATACTATGAGATCGAGTGCTGTGCACAGCACACGCTGAGGAACAAGCATCGACAGCTGGTGGCAGCAATGTACCATAACAAGTACCGATGTGCCAATTACAGCAGAGAGTGAGGGAACACAAGCTAATGAAAATGGTGCAGGGTTCAACAAGTAAAAAATACTTTGCAGTGAGTGCAATAGAAATATGACAGGAGGAAATTGTTGCACTTTGAAGTCATCACTGCTGTCTGGGGTTGTGGCTACAGGTCTGCAGCAGGGAAGACACTTTTCCCACACTCACTGAAATGCATGCTGTTCTTCTGGATTAATCTAACTTGGAGACGTTTATGACTGTGTGCATATTTTTATATATATTTGTCATTATACATTTCCTGCAGCATGGCATGCAAAACGCTTGGTCTTCCACTCTTACTTTTCAGGTTTGAGGTCCCTGTAAATGATACCCAAGCTATGAAGGTGGTCCAGTCCTAATGCCAGTTCTGCTAGGTAAAACTTCACATCCTCTTCTGTGAACATCACCTGAGGGGTAAAGGAGACAAAGAAGAGAGAGGATGTGACACACAAAGAAAAGGAAAATGAGACAATAAGAGAGCATAACACCGCAGAGTAACACAATGCAGAATAAATGGGTAAGCACATATCAGTTTATAGGATAAATAAGTGGACATAGGACTGAGAAAAAGAAATCCTGACCTCAGGTCAGCATAACAACACTAAGTAGTCACTTCTTTTTTTTTACCTCTTTGGAGAGTCTAGTAAAAAGATCCCCTCCTCTGAGAAAGTCCAGGATCAAGTACAGCTTCCCTTCAGTCTGGAATGCTACAGATGCACAAATTCACATTTAGTTCAACTGTAAATCAGGAAGCATGAGTTAAGCTTCTGGAAGTTGAAGTAATAAAACAGTAAATCAAGTCAGTACATCAAATAACATTAATAAGAGGGAAGGGAAGCAGAGTCTAACAAAAGCATCAGGCTGACTCACCATAGTGCAGTTTGACAACAAATGGGTGATTGACGTCTGCCAAAATGTCTCGCTCCATCTTGGTCCTCACACGGTCTCTGACTGAAGGCCAATGATCGAGGGTTAGTGTGATAGTATGCATTAAAGATTTATAACGTGTCTGTACGTAAGCACAGAGTATGGTAAAAGTACTACAACACACTAAATGCTGGTGCTGATGAGAGTACAATTCAACTTGGACTCATTAAGCTGCAATAGGAGAGGATCCTCAAATTAAAGCATAGCCAAACTTAAATAATGGGGTCAGTGCTGAATGTTAATGATGACCTAAATTTGGGGATTTTGTGCATGCAACTGCGACTCTGAGCACAGTAGATTAACTCAGCTGCTGCTTAAAAACTTCACCATGGGCAGCCAATCAGAAAAAAGTTGACTTCAAGCAAAAGGGAAGGAATGTAAAATAGCGAATTTCAGACAGAGAATGACCTTAGGAGATTTAAATGAGAGTAACAGGTCCCTGTTAAATTTGCAAAGCTGCACAGAACCACCCACGTGATTTTGGGAGACGATGAGAAGAAATCTGATGCCCCGATGTTTGCAGAAGGTGAGACCACAACACCTGTTCATAGGAACCCACTGAAAGCAGTGGTGGTCTTACTATGCACACATACCACTGCATGTGTTACAGGAAATTCATACACCCTTTTATATGAAACTAAACAACCACTTGAAAAATGAAGTTGCCAAACACGAGGCCTTTTCAAATCAACATCACCGGAAAGGTAAAAGGTGCAGCTCTACAAAAAAAAAAAAACAAAAAACCCCAACTCACTCACTTTTCTTTGTTTTTTTTTCCCCTGTCAATGAAGCCAAAAGCCAAAACCGAGAAAAGTAGCAATTCTTAAAATTTCACGACCATAGCCAAGCCCGACGTTGCTGTACCTTTTAGTGTGGCCTTCTTGAGGACCTTCATGGCATAGAGCTGGTTGGCATCGGGAGGAGTCACCTTTCGTACCAGGAACACCTGCAAAATAATTTTTTTTCAAAAAAATTCCCCCCAAAAATATAACAAACACCAAAAACACTGTTAAAGATGCAACGATTTTTGTAGGTTGGGGAGTAAGAGTAGCAAAGGAGGAAGAGAAAAATAGACATGTAGTCAAAATAGAAAGAAACCGAAAGAGTAAAAGCAAATTACCTTGCCAAAGGATCCCTGTCCCAGGACTTTGAGCAGTTCAAACTGAGAGGCATCAGCTTTCTCTGAGCCCTCCTTGACCACATGGGTGATGTTGATCTCTTTGATGTCTCCATCTTCCTAAATAGTGAAAAGAAAACAGACGGAGGGAAAGCAGTCAATGATCACAGAACGACAGCAATACTGCACAGCTGCAAAAAAAAAAAAAAAAAAAAATTTCACAAGCCGCTTGCTTATGCAAAGATAAGTTCTCCTGTGGAGGTGCCTCCTGCTGTAAATAGCACCACATCAATATAAAAGATTTCAAAAAAAGAGGAAGCATGGTAAGAAGTGAGATGTGCACGTGAGCACAAACAGTTGCTTATCGATGCGTTTATTTGCTCTTAGCATACGGGAACTGGTGGTGTAAATGTTCAGTGGAAGTAGATCTGTGTAAAAGCAAGTTCACAGCAAGCGCACTCTCACAACTGGGTGGATCCCAGCTGACACCGCTCATAGCTCCACCACATGAACACGCGCAGCTGACCTGGTGTCAGCCTCACCCAAAACTCAACAACAATAACAACGATGCAGAGAATTCTCTTTCAAGAGTGTTCCCCTCCCTTGATAATCTTCCTTGAATTTCACACCTCGGGCCCTGTGACGAAGCAAAGTACAGTAGGTACCCTGCTGGGAGAATTTTAGATTCACCAGTGCAGTTTCAGGGGAAAGACTTTTCCCCTACTTCTGCCTATGAAATCCAAATCTCAAGGATCAGAAAGCAGAACATCTGGGCTGTCCTGCTCCTAATTTCTCCTTCATAGGCATGTTCAGGTTTACACTATTACCATGGATCCTGAATAAAGTTACACTTGGCAATTACAAGTTATTTAAAAAAAACAACCAAACAAAAAAATAAAGTGCAATCAGCTGACCGTTGCATAATCAATATTTCAAAGAAGTGATGAAAGACATATTTTCAGCAGTCTCTTCTTTCAGCTTTTTAAAAGTTTCTACAAAACAACAGCCACCGCCATCACCACAGACCACTGCAGCCTGGGACTTAATTTGACAACAGGAAACCAGAGTTGGCTGAACACAGCAGGCTTTCAGTTGCACCTTGTTTTCTGAACAACCGCGACAAGAGCGAATACAAAACCTCGTTTGCACTTTGCTGAGCTGATGAATCCCTCTTTTCTCCTCATTTTCTTAAAACTCAGTTTTATTAAGACGACGCCACTGAACGCTCTGTCGACGACTTAACTACTCAAAGCTGATCGAGATGTCAATATCAGGAGGTGTCACTTTACCGTCCAGTGGTTCTGCGGCGGAGGTAAAGTGCCAGTGTCGTTGTCCGTTGCCGCCGTGGGTCTGTAGGTGTTACAGTGAGCAGGGCTGCCAGTCAAGGATTTGTTCTTTTTGAACAAGTAGATGGACAGCATGCGAGTCAGGTTGAACTTTCTCTTGTCCTTCTCCATCTCAGCATTTCCCAGAGTGTTGTATCATCCTACCTTCATCCATAACAAGGTACACACTCTTCTACCTCTCATATAATCATCTCAAATCTCACCTCATCTCACCGAGAGCACACTTTAAGATCGTTTGTGCTTTCATGTTAGGATTCGTTGTGTGGACTGCAGATAAATATTGAAAAGTCTCTCAGCCTCTGCTCTTTAGTCGACTGCAGAGGCCTTCTGCTAAATTTCCTTCAGTGCTTCATCTTCATGTTCTCTTCCATTCTATCTCCGGTCCTTGCTCGCTCCCTGCCTCTGTGTCTGTCTGATTAGACCGGTGTGCCTTCGGTGAATGACTGCAGCTGAAATGAACTGGAACCGAAGCGAGCAGGAAGGAAGAGCCTGCTATATTCTCACAGTCCTGCACCCAACTTCTTGTCACACTCTCTCTCTCACACACACACATGTGTGCGGCTGAAAGAGAGAGAGAGTGAGAGAGAGAAAGAGAGAGAGAGAGCAAGCGAGCAACAGGAGTACACTGAAACTCAAAAGAAGCACAAAAAAGAGATCGAGGTGGAGAAAAAGTAAAAAGAAAATGCCAATTAAATGCTTTCTTGAATAAATTTGCTTGCATTATCAGTAATTTTACAGACTCAAGAACCCAACTCTGTGCCACTTCCCTTTACCCATAATTCAACACAGAGGCCAGCGTGGAGGAGGATGGCAGAGAGAGGATGATGTGTCCCCTCTCGGTGTCAACACACCAGAGAGGATTCAGACAACTCACTGCCTCTGGATGACAGAGATTTTCCTGTCTGTGGCCAGGCATGTTGCTCTCTTCCCCCTCTTAACAGTCCTGTTCCTGCTCATCCTGTCTCCTAACACAGCTCTCGCTGCTCATAAAGTGGTCTTGAGATCCTCTTACTTTCCTCCATTGCTCACTTTATTGCCGTTTATACAGCAAACACTTCTTTAACCTGAGAGAATACGCCATTACGCGCCTGTATATAGAGCATGAGTCAACTCCTCTTGACCAAAGAGCAGCGTTACTTGGCTGGCAGCGAACCTGCACTGCAGCCTGTGCTCAGAAAAGGTTATTTGCTTAACAATTTTGTGATGGGAGAGTACATTTTCCAGAGGGTGGGGAGACGAGAAAAAAAAAGAAAAAGGAAATACAATGTGACATGGATGAAGCAGGATGTAATGTTTGTTTAGCGAGGGAGGAGCTGCAGAATGAGCGGATTTAAAAGCAACAGTACACAGGTGGTGAGAGCTTACCTGGGCTCTAATAGTGGCATAGTCCCTCTCTATCCAGGTGATATGAGACTCGTTCTAGGAAGTGTTTGAATGGAGCAGTTAACATGAGTTACGTAAAACATGACGGGTTTTGCAACAGGTACATTTGTACCTCTTCATACAGGCTTGCTGGTACATCTCATTAACACACACACACACACACACACACACACACACACACACACACACACACACACACACACAC
>NW_005187411.1:3309084-3337594 GCF_000239375.1 Pundamilia nyererei
CACACACACACACACACACACACACACACACACACACACACACACACACACACCAAGCACTCCCTAAAGCTTTCGGCAAGTCCCCAGCACATTCTTCACCTGACCACGCTCACACGCAGCTGCCCACTTTGTAACAAGCGGAGGTTCATAACATGCACACATGAAATAAAAGCATCTACTTGCCTCTGCCATGCGGGTTTTGGTGCGGAATAAGAACCTCCACATGTCTGTGTCCAGATACTTCCATGTCACTGATGCTGTCACTGGGTGTCAGTGAACCTCTGTGACAGTCACACTTAGACACTTGCTTCTATGTGAGCCTGTGTCAGTTAGCCAACAACTCTGTACGCAATACCGCAACAGATACAACCTTCCTGTATGCTAAGCAAAATGGGAAGTAAAGTTATAAAAAATGCATATGAGCAGGGGACCGATTAGCTGTGGACAGCGTAGAAGGAAAAGGCTCAACTCAAGCAGGAAATAGCTCTTTCTCAATGGGAAAATGAATCAGAAGTCTATGCAAGAGCTTCAAGGACAAGTTTACGGAAACAATGAGAAGAACTTGAATCTTTTGTGTCATTTTAGGCAAAAAGTGGGGAAACTGACTTCATGCTTTTTCTTCAGTTTGAGATTCAAGATAGCAATCATGCGAGGTTTTCAATTTCCGTTGACACATCATCTGACTAAAAGTCTAACGAAGCCTGAAAAAGGGCACAGTAAAAGTTTAACAATAAGAGAATCCTACAGTCATGATAATCTTTGGTCGAATCGAAGCTTAAACGAGCTAACACAAATGCTTCTCTGAGTCCGCTTATGCAACATTTGATCACCTTTTCAGACTGCTAGAGAACAGATGCGTCAACTGTGAGAGACAGATATGGTGTAATGCCCTTTGATTAACACAAGGGGCCAGTGCAGGTCTGCAGCCAGTCCACTGGTAGGTGTTCCAAAGAAGGATGTCATAAGATAGGAGCTTTAGCCAAGTAAGGGCATGCTCACATTGTTAGCTCATGCCTCATCCAAATCCCAGTGTTGGCTCTGACACCAATTACAGTAAGGGAGACAAAGTGGGACAGAAAGGGAGCATGTGGGAGATGATAGGCTGGAGTGCTGTCCAAACACTGTCCATTCACAGCAGCAGAGGTCAAACGAGTTTAAACCCTACAACAGTCACGTCTTGCGTCAAAGCAACGCACCAAAGCTCGAAATGATGGCAGAGTTCAGAGGAGAGAATCATTACAAAAAAATAAGACAAGAGGAAGAGTCAAGAGGAAAAGAGAAGTCACTGGTCAAATGGTGCATGAGCCTGGAAGAAGGAGTTAATTTAGGCTGTTGCTCTCCTAGTGTTTGTGTCTTGCACTGTAGCTTCTGCTCCTTCCTGGAAAATGAAGCGCAAGCACCTGTACGTTTTCAACTGCAAGACAGCTCCGACTGCTCAGACAGAGGATGACGAGTGAAAGCGGGAAGGTCCAGAGAGGGAGACGGAGCAGTCTAAACATTCATCTGTAAAAACAAATACCCACACTAGACTTTGCCTGCAAGAGCAAACACACTCAGAGGGGTAAAAAACAAAACAAAAAAAACCCACACTGCAGCGGTACCCTCACAATGACGAAAGAGTCTGAGATTATATAAGAACTGAAGACAAAAAGAGACTGTAGGCAGCATGGACCATATTTTTAGGCATTTCTAATAAAAATGCTTTAAGGTTATAAACAGGAACTGCTTCTTTTGTTAATGCCTAATAAAAGTCCTTGTAGTGAAATGTTGCACCCTCATTAAAATCTGCAGCTGCATAATCAGTTGATTGAGGTTAAATCAACTTTTAATGTATAAAAATGTCTAAAAATTGTCAAACACTGATACTTAAACCTGAGTAATATGTATGTGAACGTAGAACTAGTTTCATTTAAAACTCACATGTTTTAGTAATATTGGCAAATACTCCCATCACTTGCACGTGATTAACTAACCATTCAGTTCAAATATTAGTGTACAACCCTCTACAGGTCATTAATGAGAAGACATTTTTTGCACTTGCTTCATCGTTTATTGCTTATTTAAGGAGGAAAACTTAAAAGATCAGAATTCAAGCCACAATCTAAAATCACGACCACTTAAGCCCCTTAAGCTCGACACATACTGTCTGTTCTGACTATCATCTGGACCCGAATTTTAACCCTCATAAGCAAGTTCCCATGACTTGCAAACAGATATATTAGGTTTCACAAATGATTACATAAAACTCATTTTTGCTTCCACATTTTTCCCATAAAAGGGCTCTTGCCTAAATGCTAAGCAGCACTTTTGTGTTGAGAATGATAAATGATACGAAAATTATGAAATATGGCTCCCTTTTCATCAAATCCCAACTGTTTTATACTAATTACTGGTTTTCATGCCCATAGCCTTGAGGAGAATTACATATCATTAATAAATGAAATATTAACCACTTTTAAAAGTGGTTTTCTTTTTATCAACTGTTTCGCACAAAAATTACAGATGTTCAATAGCCTGGCATGTTTTGAGAAAGAAAACAAATGTATAAACACTGTTTAAAGTGAGGTATTTAGAGCTCTGCACTGTAACTATGCATATGCACTCATGCAGGATTTCAATGCAGGAGGTCTAAAAGTTTTGTATCCGACGATCACACCATGAACTCGGGCTAGAAAGTGGCTCTCTGTTTTTAAATCAGCCGGAGCATCTTCCTTCTCCTCTTTAATATCTAAAGGTGGGCACCAAAGAACGGTACTATATTTTGGAGGGCAGGGAATTCATTCAACTAGTTCCTTTCAAAGTCAATTTAACACCTTTGATGGACAGGCTGTTCCTTCAGCACACCTTTTCACATTTTTAAGCCTCTCCATCTGCTCTAATTCATTTTGTCCTCTCCCATGTCCCATTTGTTCTCTATGACCTCCACCAACACCTGCTAACAGGCAAGACTGACAGGCTGGTACAAAAAAAAAAAAAGGGAAGAGGGTGAAGGATGGTTGGAAGATGGACATTCACCTGGTTCCAGTGAAATCCTTAGTCATCCCATCATGACGCTTTAATACGAGCTGAGCCCGGGGCAGGCACTACATCATAGGATACCACTGGAGAAAAGATTGGTTTAGTCTCCTAGGTTGAACTTAAAGGCTTAATGACAACATAAGGTAAACAGCCTTAAGCCCTCAACGCTTAACATGAATATCTCTGCCTTTGTCCAGCAGAAAGGTGGAGGATCAAGCCTTCATCCACAGTCCAGCACTGAGAAAATCGATAGGGGAAATAATCTTAGAAGGATAATTTATTCTTAATTAAAATTGTCACTTTAAAAATAATAAATAAGTAAATCTGTACTGCATAGGACCTCTTCAGTACAGCAGTGCCTTTTTTAAAAAAAAAGAAAAAAAGAAAAAAAGAAAGCATGACAAAGCCATCGGGTGTTTTGCAACATGTATCATGCTTTGACATTTGTTTTGCTGATGAAGGGGACTTCCGGGGTTAATATCCATCCCTTAGCAGACTGAGCCATCTGTTCCCACACCCAAAATACATCAGGTTTTTAGGTAAGTAAGTGCCCTGAAGATGACACTGAATTCATACTCTGAAGTGCACAATACACAACTATTCAGTTGTCATCATGTTGCTATTTAAAGCTTTAACATTATGTTTTAGAGATGCACATTGTAAACACAGAAATGGGAGAAGGATTATGTGACAGAGCCACTTCAGGAGGATTAAGTGACAGCTAGGACGGACAAGTGAAGGCACTGCTTTACTAACTATAACTAACTGCAGGGACACTACTTGTCTGTTAGCTAAGCCAAGCTTTCTAAGGAAGTTTAAAAAAATCTTTAAACCAATTTTGAAAGTATGTATGTGAGGATAAGTTGATAAAAACCTTTAATAACAACTATGGGGAAATATTTGCAATGCACAGCTGAGATGAGTAATTAGCGATGACCCTAACTGTGGAGTTGGAAAATTGTTACTGTCTTTTTACACTTTTACACAGTGCAATGACGTTCTGCAGCTCCCTTCATTAAAAATGATAATAATAATTTTAAAAAACAGCAACTCTGTGAAGTCCTGCCCATTCTGACCACTTGCACGCGTCTTAAACTTTGCATGACTGAACATTAACTTCTGCAAACTAATCAAACTTTCACAGCATCATCATTAGTGATGAGAGTTATGTCTCTAGAGCCTAAAGAGCAGATCTTAGTTAAAGAGTCAAAAGTGTGCAGTCCTAAAGGCAGTAGATCAGATCATTGGTGCTACCAGAAGAATCTGTTCTCTGGTGTCCACTGGATTTTGCACTGTGAATCGTCCCCAAGTGTTAGTCTGTCCACATAAAATTTGACTGCACAACATCCATTGCAAACACAGTTCTTTGGTCACCACTGCAAGATCTGGCTCACTGTGACTTCACCCTCTTCCTCAAAAGGAAGTTGAAGGGTTGCAGTTTTGATAAAGTGGACAAGATCCAGTGCATGATGAAAACACAAGAAAATCACAGCACAGCCCAGGAAGCCTACTACAAAGGGAATGTTTGCCAAATTAAAGCACTTATTTAAGCTATGTATTTATTTGTTTATTTTCTCGAGAGAGATTTGTAATTAAGAACCAAATTCAGAGTACACTACACAACATGGCATCATTAAATTTGCATCCACACTGAAGGCGATTTGCTTATCACGCGTTGTTTTGAAGCTGACGATCAGTCTCTTGTGGACATTCCAGCCTCCTGTTGCCTAGGTAACCCTATAATGTATTTACTACCAGGTTATATGTCAGTCAATAGTATCCTGCAATCTCACTGGTAGTCTCTTCAATTGCTCATCAGCAACTCAGCTCAAATGAAGTTGCTGAATGTCTTTCCCTTTTTGTGGTTTCTGGTTGCCACGTTACTTCCTGATTGGATGCAGTTTTTGTAACAACAGAACAGCAAATGTGTAAAAAAAAGGAGAAGCATTCTATAGACTTTTAAAACAACTAATCACATGAACAAGTGGAAGGTAGAGGCCAGAGGAAATGTCCCAGCAGGAGTATAGGATTAGCACAGATACTACAGGAAATCCTGTCATGGCATCTGTAATATTTATAGCAGCAGCATGGATAGCCGTCAGATGATTGGCAGTTCAATGGGCCAGTTGACATCGGGTTAAAACGGCCTTGTGTAATATCCACAGTGGGAGCTTTGGTCAATAAATACATTAAGAAAAGAACGAAAAGAAATGGCAGAAATGATTTAGAGAGAACAAAGGGGCGGGATAGAAGGATAAATGAGAGACGGAAGAGTGAATATACACAATGAGGTCATCGATGTTAAACCTAAGCTGCATGGCTGCGGTGGAAATGTGTAGCACTCTGGACCTGGTTGCAAATATATATAAAAAATAAATAAATAAAGAGTACAAGCCAGAAACACCAAACCTCAACATCTCCTGAGCATTTTGTCACTCATCTAGAATTTGTGTGTCATCACACAAACATTTCTACAACATCTAAAATAGCAACTTCAAGTGCTACTCAATCTGCACTTCCTGCTTAGTCCCAGGTTTTTCCCCTTTAGAAATCCGCTCAACCAAATGCCAAATAAAACCCCAAAATTCACATACAGACAGACATCAAAGCTTTTTTTGTATTGTATGTATTGTAGGTATTTAAATGCAGGAACAGAGGGACACCAATACAAGACTTTAACTTGAAAAGATAAACCGACAGAAAAAAAGGATAGTTTTTGTTAACTTGACAGAGAGAGAGAGGTGCAAAAGGGCAGAGCATGGAGACGACACAATCAGCATCCATATTGATGAGAACTATAAAGGATGAGTGGAAATGGTCGGAACGTTTTCCTTAATCGACCCTCAGAGGCAGGAGTGTGAAACTATGGCAACTGCGTTTTTGCAGTCTCCGTCTCCCAGCATCCTCTTTGCAAGACAAGAGGTAGTTTCAGAGGCAAGGCCATTCACATAGGAAACATCTTTTTAGATGATGCTTCCAGGTAACACTTGCCAGCCTCCATCTTCACAAATGGAGCACTCCTGTTCACACTCTACTTCAGTTTGGAATCTGATGCCAGAAATGTCTTCTACTTATCACCCATGCAGCATGAAATGGATTATACTATGTTTATTTTGGAGGTAATATACGATGATGGCCTTTAAAGGTTATGTAGCTTGAGACTCTAATATCAGAGACCTTTCAGAACACACAGACGTATCAGAGTGCACACACAGACTGGATGATTAATGGAGCTGACTTTCTGTCAGAGCATCCCTGTGTATTACCATGACCATGTCTGAATGTGATAGAAAGAGAGAAACAGACTGTCACTTTCTCTGTGTGCGTGTCTTTAAACCCAACTGGTATATGAATGAAAATCCCAATGAGCACACCCATTACGATTTACGAAAGTATACGTTTGTGTGAGTCTGCTCTTGTGTTTATATGCATTATCATTCTCCTCCTGGCAGCACAAGTCACAATCGGGGCTTAGTGACGCCGAGGGCAGAGTAACCATGACGACTAGGCCAATAGCAGACATGAATGGATGACAGAGGGGATGAAGTGAATAGATGGATGGCTCAAGCATCTGAGGGGCATCTGCTTCAAGTTAAGACTTTTTTTTTTTTGTAATCTGTTTTGTCATTCGTATAGATCAACAGGGAGGGAAACAGCTACAACACATGATAACCCTTCAGGTCGGGCAAGATTGTTGAAAAGGGAGAAAGAAGTTGAATGATAAGGAAATTGAAATTCTGATTCAGCTTTGACCTAAACTACCAAAAAGTTAGAAACAACATTGTTTTTGAAAGAAAGCACATCTAATATGTCACTAAAAATAATTTGAAAAGTTTTAAATAACAGTTATTGATGAATGATTAATTCAGAAATTATTTATGATTTTAGCAGAATATGCTTGTAAATATACAGAAGCTTATACTCACCATAGAAAAAGAAGTTTTTTCTGAAATCCCTTGTTAACTGCATCATATTTGTGACCTGTCCAGGGTGTACCCCACCTCTTGTCCTAAGATAACTGGGATAGGCTCTAGCTCCACCCCACCCCGCGCCCTGAATTGGATAAAAGGACCAGAAAAGATGGATGGATACCTTGTTTAAAGAAATAGATGTGATTTCATGAGGCCGACCATGAACACCACAGTCTGCTCTACATCATTCCAACATGTCGCATTACTTCTCGACAATAATGAAAACTAACCAGTGTAGCATGAACTAAACTGCACTAAGACTGCCCGTATTTTCATGCAATTTTTAATAAGCTATAACAAACCTGTTTTCAAGAGATTTTACAATATGGAAAAAAAACAACTTCAGCAACACATCCTATATCGATGAACTTAAGGCGTTAAAAGTTAGCCTTAGATTTCCATTTTAATCAAGTATCTCTTTCTGAGCAGTGCTTACTTTGAAAATATCTCATTGCTTCTTCATCTCTGAACGTCAAATGTGATTTTTCTCTTTTGGGGAAATACAGCCCATATCAAACTATTGTTCTATTGTACAATAGATCAGATCTAGATGCCTAATTGTCACATCCTTACAGTTTAGAACAGGCTTGCATTTTTTTAAATGATCAGTTGATCCTTTATCATAAAAAAAAAACTTGCATTAGGTAACACAATGTGCCAGTGAAACGCATGCATAATGTTGTAATTTTGATGAATCACTACATTTACTTTGCAATCAATTTGAGAAGTGATTAACTAAAGTTAGTAGTGCACTTAGGCACAGAATGCCTAATCATTCCATATGAATTCACTGGTCGAATGGATTATTTCCACATGGGCACAATCAGACATCACGTGGACTTGCTGGAATCACACAGGTTAAATAGTGTTTAATGCGTACTGTGACTGCAATGCACATTTGGTTTCTCACCTGCACCTCCATCGGGCAATGCCTACAAAAGTTCATGGCTGCAGTGCATGTACATAAAAAACTTTTTTGTGGCATTAGGCAGACAGAGGCCTCTAATATAAATGTAATATTAATTTTCAGGTAACATATGCTGAACTTCCAAAAACATTTAGGTGTTTTTCACCGCTTCTTTTTCTTGGCAAAACTGGACCTTGAACACTTTTTGTGTAACACCATCCTATGAAAACCGAGCAATGAGATCAGCTATATAGTTGCAAATCAAGAAGAGGGAGAGGGTAACAGAGATTCCCATGTGTATGACAAAATCCAAAGATTTAGAGCCCCCTTTTAGAACAGAGGCAGGCTGCAAACCACATCTCCTAGTGTCTCTGTTTGTGTGTGTGTCTGTTTATATGCTCATCAGATCTCTAACGCACCTAAACTGAAACTGCAATCTGCATCTGTTACTGCTGATGACAAACTCAGATAAGAGGATACCCGGTTGACACAAACACACACACACAAACCACACCTTCCCCTTGGGTCTGCACATGCAATCATAACAGCGTCTGTTAGCTACTACAAAGAATAGGGGGGCATTTTAATTTGCATTAAAACCTTCTGGAGAGGCTCAATTAACCTGCTGCATAAACAACTGCATGACTGGGACTTGATAAGACGTGAATGATGGTGCGCTTTTGCGTGTTTACTTGTGTCTGCGTGGGCCTGTGTGGATAAGCCTTGCTAATAGATCATTTTTTTATTGTACCTGATGATTGTGTGCAAGGCTGTGTCTCAGCACAAAGTCCATCTTGCGTAATGAAGTCGATTTTCCATTAAAGAATCTTGTTAACTGACTAACTTGCCATGAAAAGGAACACCAAGAGTAGTTTATGCATAACAGATGAGCCAGACATCGTTGTTAACACTCATGCAAAGCTATAAGTTTACCTGAACCCTTTCAATCAGGCTCATCAATGCCAAACATCCTTTCTGTAAAACTTTGGATGACCTTGTTCAAGAAGAGAGAGGAAAAAAAGGATTCATAGTCACAGAAAGGACTTTTCTTAAAAAAAAGAAGCAAAAACAGCCTTGAAAACAACCAACTTCATAGAAAAGAAGTTGACTGAGAAACTTCGTAACGCAAGTTTGATTAAAGGGAGATGAGTCAAGGACAAATGCTTAACAAATCATTAGAGTCGGCCTTTATCTGAACTACAAGACATGATGATGAATTACACTTTGCTGAAGAGTGCAGAGAAGTAGTGATGGAAGACAGGGATGAGGAAGAGAGGAAGGGGATGATGTACTGGAATGTACCAGGTAAATGATGAAGGGCAGAGTAAGAGAGAGAATGAAGGAGGGCATCTTCAAGCCTCAGTGCTTTTCTCATTTAGCAGGGCTGTGTGCGTTCGTCCATGCGCACACGTGTATGTGTGCGTCATCAGGGTTCCCTCCCTTATATCATCCAGAGTGCCGTTAGAACAGCAGAGCCCACTTTAACAGAATCCAGAGGCTGTTTCCACTTGTTATCATCACAGTGGCTTTTCAAAACGCGTGACGTAGAAATGAAGGCAATTGACAAGTCTGGTTGTTCAGCGTCGGCCTGCTGGTGAAATAATCAAATGAGCCTGACTTTGTTGCCTCTGAAAATGACACCTACAATCGCATTTCTATGTGTGATATGACAGGGTGGAGAGACAAATAGGAAACAGGGAAAATCAAACAGATTGAAAGCACAGGAAAGAAAAGAAAGTTGACATTTCCAGGCCAACACCCACATGGGCAGCCTGATAAGATCAAGTCTTTGTGATAAGAAGGTTTTTACACAATTCTTTTCTGGAAAAAAACAAGAATGAAACATGTGTGTTTCCTTTCTGGACAATGACAAATCATAATTCGAGCTACCTTATTCTCAACCACTTAGAGAGCTTTTTCACGCAGTTTAATGGGATCGATTGCAGAACAGATGCTTGAAGGAGGAGCTGTAATTAACTTCCAGAGAAGTAATGCACTTTAGATAAAGACTCTAAACCATCCAACACTGTACCCTTCTGTTTTAAAGTGAGCAATGAGTGTGCCTGCTGCCTGCATGCGTGACCACAGTGAATCTGCAGCACACTGCGGCAATTTATTGCAAGTCTGTGGTCGCCTATCTTAAATATACCAGCAATAGCATGCATAATTATATATAGTATATGAAAGTAGTAGGAAATTGCTTTCTTGAAGAGTGTTCTTCAAGAAAGGGGGGGAAAAAACCCCAAAGAAACACAACTAATTTTAATTAATCAAATAATTTGTGCGTACACAGTTAAATAAATCAGAACTAAATATTTCAAAAAAAAAAAAAAAAAAGCAAGATGCAGCTCACTTACTAATCCTTTAATTTCCATTCCATAATCCAGGCTTTTCAACCTCTCTTTTCTCGTAAAGGTCACTTGCTGTGCCTCTCATAGGCCCGAGCTACTTTTTATTAACACACAGGAACAACAACTGCTTAAAGTCTTGTCTCAGACTTTGACATAAACTTTCAGGATGTGGCTTACTTGTGAAGTTCAGACAATTGCGGAACCTCAGCCAGAGCCATCGGCTCCGCTCGTCTACAAAACAGCAATCATATCGACCGTCTTTAAAGAGGTTTCCTGAGCTGAGGTGGTTCTTCAGCATAAAGTTGACTTAATTTCACGGTTCGGAAAAGGTTGATTAGAGCTTCTCAGCATCTGAGTAATATTAGGTTGATATAGTTACAGAAAAAGTTGCAGCGTTTTTATTTTGACATCTTACTCGATTGCCGTCACGTGAAAATATCTCTTCATATGTATCTAAATGTCTTCGCATCGAGTTTATCACAGCGCGCACACAAAACTCCCTTCCTCAAAGAGCCAATTTATTATTTAAATCTTCGGTTTTTAGCTTTCCCCTTTATGCAATTGCAGTTTTTCGTACTTCAGAGTCTAAGGCAGAGCTGCTTTACAGTTGAGCAACACTAACTGAAGCTTCTGTATTGTGGTGTTTCATCTATCTGCTGCGCCTTTATCTTTCAGCTGCGTCTAGACAAATGTTCAATTAGGACGGAAACCTCATATCATAATCACGCATGAAATGGAATATAAAAAATGGTGTTGCAAGATGTGGAAGTCAGGTGCTCGTGACTTCCACTGAAGAAATAAAACGATAAAATTGAAAAATCATGTGCTGATAATACTTATGTTGCCATTTATGTATTTTTATAGTATCAATAAGATGTTTATTGACGTGTAACATCATTAGTGTGCAACTTTATGTCAGCATTTTTATACTGACTCTACAGTGACACAACAGATGACATGAAATCATATCACCAAGGTAATTAAACACGTAGAAATAAGCCAAAGAAAAAAAGAAAAAAAAAGAAGAATAGATGAGAAATAACAACATAATGAAATATTATTTCCATTCATTCACACCGAGTCCTATGAGAGCAGAAAGGACAGTGGGTCAAGCTAAGTGTTGTTACAATGAATGAGTAAAGAATAACTGTAAGTTATGGAAAGTATGCAAAGAAAGTCACAGGCCTATTGTCACATTTATGCAAATACACACAAAGCAATCACAGGCTGGCCTGAAAAAAGAAAAAGGAAAAAAAACCCTGAAGTGTTAGCATTCAGCGTCTTACTAACAAACAAATCTTTTGCAAAAGGTCACAACAATGTGACAAGGTAAACTGAATGGGACTTCTGCATCCATTCAGAAGCCTATCGAGTCTCATCATATTCAGTTATGCATATTCAAAGCGAGTTAGAAAATGCTGGCCTGTTCGTTTTATTTGAGGACTTTGGCAAAGCAGGGTGACAGGATGCATAAATCTTTTGGGAGTGTGCTGATTTTGTCGCTAAAAGCAGGAACAGAAAGGAGCACAGTATGTGATGCCTCAATCTCAATGCAGTCTGTGGCCGAAAAGCCCTTTAAAAGAGCTACCACAAATGATGCTGAAAGTCCAGCATTTTAACCCCTTCTGGTAAAAAATAAATAAATAAATAAAACCAACCAAATAACATTAAACTAATGGGAATTTTGGAATATATTGCCTCAAGTGCACTTTACTTTATTAATTTACACGAGATGACCTCACACTGAAGGAAATCAGATGGTGTTTTTCAAGCACAATAGCCCATGTATAACTACCATATAGCCAACAATGACAAAAAAAAGAGGCTTCATCTAATTTTTATGTGCTTCATGTGACTAGTTATTCCTACTGCTCTAATGTAAGCTTAATGGCTCATTCTTTTGATGTCACCCAAATATTTGGCTGTTGCACTTGTTATTCACCAATAGCTAATGAAATGCTGATCGTGGTGAAATCCAAATAAAAGGCTTTAAAAAGCCTAAAAAAAAGGAGAGACACACAAAAAAGACACATGCTGTTCAAACTGAGCATCAAGTCGGGGAACGAAAGGTGATTTATGTAACTTTGGTTGTTGGTGCCAGATGGGTAGGTCTGAGTAAAGTTCTCTGGGTAAAAATACCTTGACAGGAAGGCAACAGTAACTCAAACATGGTAAGCAAAAGAGCATCGCTGAATGACAAATACATAGAACCCTGAAGCAAATGCGCTACAGCAGCTAAAGAGCACACCGGGTGACAGCAAGAACAGGAAACTGAGGCTACAAATCGCAAGAAGTCACTAAAATTTGGAGAAGATTTTAAATATATTGCTAATACGATAAGTCTCAATCTATGAATCTACATCGCCCTGTATCAATGGTATATGACCTTTATAACTATAGCATATACATAATTTGATGACTGCTTCTAGCAGGATAACATGCCATACCACAAAGCTCAAATCAGCTACAATACTATATTCTGCTTTATCATGACATTGAACCGTTTTAACTTTGTATTAATTTGATTTTTGACTGACTGAAAAAGAAGACCAATGTACAAATATTTCAGTATTAATAGAAAAAAAAAAAGTGTTATTTTGTTTTGATGGAGCATTCGTGACTGCATCATAAACAAACAAACAAAAAAATTTGTTTATTCTGATGCATTTCCAGTTTACTATTCAGTTACACATTGCAGCTTTTACCACATCAGCATGATTTAGCCACGCTTGATTCACCACAGCTTCACAAGGACTAGCATAAGCAACACAACCACATGGCTAATTAGCATAATATGAGAGCTTTGCTGAATGGGCCTCAGGTAAACGGTGGTACACAGTCAGTCTGCGTACAGTAAAGACAAGAAGCCTTAGCTTATTTTACAGAAATTTAGGCATTCTCCTCTAATTTTGGACTTGCACATAAAAAAACCCCAAAAAAAACCCCCCACACAAATGTAAATATATATATTTTTTAAAAATCCCAAATTATGTGCTACTACTTCTCAACTGCTAGTTATATTTATATACGTTTCTACACATGCTTTTTACATACAGTCATGTAGAGATAATGTATTTAGATTGAAGTATCGTATCCTGACTTGAAAAGCTGGCCCCAGAGACGATCCAGCTACGGAGGCCGTCTCTTGATTTCAATCCTACGTTTCAATTCTGTTTTTTCTACGTCGCACATCATCAGTAGTGGTGTAGCAGAAGCTGGAAGTGAAAGCAATTAAGATGGCTAGGGTATGGAGGCAAAAATCTCAATAGAGGAGAGTCAAGGAAGTGAGCTTCCCACCCAGAGAGTGCGTTATTCTAGTCAGTTTAAATGGTGCTGTGCTATGTTGTACTGTTGCTGTAGGCGGGATGAGATATGATGAGTAAAAAATTATAATTTCAAGGAAATAAAATAAAGTGAAGCAGAGCAGGACTGGAAAGAGCAATAAGTTCTGTCAACTAATAATCACACTCAAGAGGCTTGTTAACTCTGTGAGTCACGTATGAACGGGAAACAATCTGGCATCAAGAAACAAGAAAAGGATGAGCAGTCCAACGGAAACAAACAAAAAGAATAAAATATTCCACTAGAAGCAGACAAACAGCACAGTATCGGTGTCTGTGCTGTATCAATGCATGTGTATGAGTGTGTGCATGGCTGAAGGCTTCCACCTAGATGTCGTATCACAAAGTGTGATCAATGACAGAGCTGTCAGCAAAACAGTGCTATAAACATGCAAACCAAATATGCACACCCAGCCCTGGTTGTTAAAAGTGTGTGTGTGCCGGAGAAACATTTGTGATGGGAACCGACGTCACCTCTGAGCCTGAGTCACAATGCTGCCATCAACAGTCCAGTAAACCTGCACAGTTTTTATTCTTTCCATTGTCGCATCCTTCAGACGAAACACAAATCTTTTGGAAAATGCGCATTTTAACACCCTGCATTTGCACAAATACAAACAAAGTAGATTTACAATTCAACAGAAATGAATAAATGCAGAAAGCTGCAACATTATAGTGTTTATTTGGCAATAGGAAGATGAGAGTACACAGTTGATTTAAAAGCAAATATCAGTAAAGTTAATCTGATTTCAGGACTAAAGTGTTGCGAATTTACCTACACAGCCACACTAAAGCATCAGGTGTGCATTTCAGGCTACGTCCCAAAGCAGAGTGTGACATAATCAGTCCCAGTCCCCCTCCCACCCCACCCGCACTACCCTGTTAATAACCCCTCCTTCAAACCCTGCAGTGGAATGTGAAGTGTTTAGCTCTGCGCAGCTCCAAGGCTTGTCCAGACCTTGTTAATACAGGCCTCTGCTCACTGGGGATCATAGCCAAGCAGATGCCGGTATAATGCATTGCTCCTCTGGCAAGATTTCATGCGCTCTGCAAGATGGTGCTCAAGTTTTCTAAGAAACGTCAAACTTTGCCCATATAGAAAAGCACTATATGAAATGCTTTTTCTATCTCTTTGTGATGCACATTTCAAGCTCTGAAAAATTAAACACAGCAAACACAGGTTCTAGCTGGAGGTACAGCTCAGTAGCCATCTGCTGTACTAATTGTCCATTTTATTAAGTATTTATGGAGTTTCTTACATATTTCATGGCATTTATGTTCCAAACCTGGAAAGGCCAAGAAAAATAACAAACGATCATGGCTTCTTTTTTTTCTTTTTTCTTTTTTTTTTTTGTTAAGCAGAGGTAACGTATGCCAGTCAAAAGTCTGCATTCTTATTGGACAGCTGAATAAAGCAGTGCTCTTTCTCAAGGTAAAAAGGGTAGGAGGGGACGAGACAAGACATGCTAACAACACAGAGTTGAAAAAAGAAATAAGGAGCTCAAAAATCAGACATTTTCAAATGCAGGATCAGAGATCTGCTGTATCTGCAAATAACTGTTTGCCTTTATTATAAGTTGGCAAACAGGAACACATGGAACAGATGGTTGTAGAGTTTTATTAAGATAGCGTTGTGTTATTAATTAACACAAGGAAACTGAAACATGCACCACACGCCAATCTTCCACTATCTAGCACTACATGGAGCTTAACAGAAATGCAACACAGCATTCAGATGTGAAAATAAAATCCAATAGGAGCCTGGGGTAAAATTTAGACCTCTTCTGCAAAACACCACATGGCCATGTTTTGTTTTTGTTTTTTTAAAACATAAATCCCAGTCACCAAATCCCAAAGGAAGTAGAGCAGTTTAAGAAGATAGAATGCATCCCAATGAGAGATTATAATGCAGACATCCCCTGCAGGGATGCCATCCCAGGAGAAAGGGAGGCATCTAAAGTAGCAAGATAGAAACAGACAAGGAACTAAGAAAAGGAATGCTGTTACCTTTTCTTTCTCCTTTGTATTTGCACCCTCTGATGAGAGTCAAGTGAATTTTCCAGACTGAAAGCCCTCAAAGGAATGGTATGGCTACTAAAAATATCCCCCATAAAAGACTATAAATAAGAAGTCAAGAAGAGAAACTATATGAAAACATTTCACTTCGAACAAAAGCAGTTTTGTATTTGTGAAATATGCCCATTTTTTTCGTGTTGAGACTTTCAAAGAACACAGAAATATGAAGCTTTAGCTTACAAATGGTTAGCTTATCATAGCTTATCTCATCTTAGCTTAGAGGCTAAAAACGGTAATCAGCATTCAGCCTGGCTCTGCAGCAGCTTGCTAATTAAACCCTTACATCTCAATATCAAACAGTAAAACAAACAATTGTGGTTTACTTGTTTATAATCTTTATGCTAACTTAGGCTGATAATAGCTTCATATTTAGCATAAAGAGGAAGTGGTGATGGCTGTCTTATTGCAGTCTATTCCATAGTTCTTATAATTGTTTTGTTTTGTTTTATCCTACACTGCAACATATGCTCTTTAATGACCAGCTGAACCCACTCAATTTCTCCCACCCATAGCGAACAAGTGTTGGTGAGATTTTAAAGAATTGAATATTTCTGTAGCTCTGAGTGGCACACTGCAAAATGAACTCCCTTCTTTGCTGTAAAAGGAAAGAGTTGTATAGTTTAGTCTCTCCATCCTCTTTTTTTGTCTCCCATTAAGTTTCCTTCCCCTCCCACTTCCTCTCTTTTTCTTTGCGCCCAAGCTTATATATGGCTCCAACTACCACAAGAATCTTCTATTGTCTTAATTAATGTGACTGACAGTAGCAACAACAACTATTCATCTACAACAAAGAGGCAGGGATTTGAACATGTTTTACCCTTACATAAATCCAAGCACAGTGCAATGCAGTTCATATACACTGCAGTTCTGGGATCTTGGTTAAGTCTTCACCAGTCTGACTGCCTGTAGAGTTTTATTGCTAATTAAAATGCTGCAATAAATCTGTTATACTTATTGTGTAGGAATTGTTGAGGTGAGCTTGGTGTGTTTCAATGTGGGGGGACAGGCAGAGCCACGTAAATCAAGTCCAAGGTCAGCTTTGCAAAAAAAAAGAAAAAAAAAAGGGGAGAGCAGTTGCCATGCCTACAACATGCATGTGCAAACAGAGGCTCACAGTTATACAAACACATGCCACAAGGCTACGCAGCCATCAGCCATCTTTCCATTTCCTGACTCGCCAGCCCAGCTGAGCTCTACAGTAGCCCAGAGGTCAAAACACAAATCATGTAAGCTGCAATCCCTGCCTACGCACTCTCACTGGTAAATATTTAATCGGTCTTGAACACATTTTAACACCATTGCTGCAGGATGTCCATCATATTAAGACACAAATAATTATATTTGCAAAGAAGCATTGCATGTGCACGCTTGTGGTTATCCAACAAAGGGCAAATTAGCCGCAGGTACACTGGATCGCAATGCACCAATGCACACTGCAACAAGGAGATGCCTGAGTGTGTGTGCATCTATTTCCCAAAAGACCCGGAGAGTGTGTTTGATATGCCGAGTTACTGCCACTGATTCCTTTTGAGTTTACTGCACGCTGAGTTTTTCTTTAGTTGCAAAGCTCAGAACTATGACTGTGTCTGGAACCCCAGCTAACTGACTTGATGAAGAGCTACGCAGGAGGTGCCTCCCGTTTCCTCCCCTCTTTTCTCTCCTCTCTGTACTCCACTTCTGCAGTCCTATGCGGTTTTCTCCTCCCTCCGTTCCCTCTCTTCTCACGCTCTTGACATCTCCTCGCTCCCGCTTGCGCTCCGCTACGTCCTCTTGTCCCTCGGCCACTGAAGCATAAATACCACTCGCTCAGCACCTAGCTGCAGTAAAAAGTCATTACCTACATTAGGGACAACAAAAAGTGTCACTGACACCAATGGAAAAAGCAATACCTTTTACTGCTTTGCTGCCCTCGGGCTTGGTAGGTGGGAGTTCATACTGAAGTGGAAGTCAGACAAAAAAGTGCACACACAGACACACACTCCTGACCATATAGTGAATGTTACTCTGCATTTGCCCACGGATGACTGTTTCAATAAAACACCCATGAAACATCTTCAAACAGCTTATTTTGAATGTCAGAAAACAGAAAACCACACAGTGCATTCCTCAGATGCGCACATTTAAATGTCATGCCCACGAGTTTAATTACAAGTCAAATTTCGACTAAGGTGTGACGACGCCACTCCTTTGTTGCACTTCAATCACGCTGACCCAAAATGTCAACAAAACACTGACATCCCACCTTGCTGCAGGCAGTAACATTTTTTTCCATCCTTGAAGTAGTTTCCTTTCATCTTTCACCCCCCCCTCTCTCACTCACACTGTGATTTTGTTTATAATTAAAAATTCTCTGGCTGTAATAACTATCTCAGAAAATGTCCACCATTTACAGGAATGCAGAAAATTATGTGTTATCTACTTATCACTCAGCTGGGCTGGCTGTCATTTGCCTTGGCTTATACTCAGGAAGTATAACAACTTCTTTAGGTCACAGTGATTTATTGTTGTGGTAATAAAATATAAAACCTAAAAATAATTTTTTTTAATATACACATAAATACATTTTAATGGCAGGTCACTGTTAAAATATGAAGCATATCCCCAAATGCTTCCCCTGAAATGAAAGTTGGATGATTTGGAAAAATATGAAGCAGTACATCCTTTTTGTGTCAATAGTTTGAAGTTTGTGAAAAGATCATGATGCCCAGCACCAATCATGATTTCCCGACATCGGAGTCCAAATCTAATAGCAGTTTGTGGGTTGTTTGCTGTCAATTTCAGGCTCCTATCAATCAAAGCACACCCACAAATCCCTGATAAAACAGTTATGAGCTTAGGAGGGTTAAGCTGACGCACACACACAGCAAGTAAATCAGCTCCTCCAATAGAGGAACGTCGTTAAAAATGGGAGATTCTTGTTACTTTCCTTACACTTCTAGAAAACAAAATATCTCATTGGAGAAGGTGGAAACAGAACATGGTTGGTTTTTTCCTTGAAATGGATTTGGTGACCTATTGCGTGCTCGGCAGGCTAATTAGTTTTTATCTTCTTTTGACAGCCCTGTGGTAGACCTCTCATCACTCACTGCACAGTATGCGATGCCTTTTTCAATTTCTCTGTTTGAGGTTGTTATTGTCTTATTCATTGTTTCAGCTCTTTGAACAAATCTTCCTCACTGGCATCCTCAAGGGCAATGGAGTTGATGTGATCTGTTGCTAGAAATAGGCCAAATGCATCACTTCTGTGGTAGCAGATCACTGAAAGCCTGGCACCCTGCCAGGCACCAAATTGCTGGGTAAGATCATCCCCTTGCGACGACACGACTAAGTACCCTCCTTTCTCAGGTGACTGTCCACAGCTGTCTGATATCATCACACCAATACAAAGGCTGTCTTTTTAACTGCTACTCTAATGTCACATCAAAGTATTGGAATTCTTAGTTTTAGCTGGTCTAAAGCATATGCAATAATACAAGAAATAACTTCTACTGCTTTGACAGAAAGTAATGAAACAGAGAAAGCCAGTGCTGATATTATAGGCTAAATAATCTATTCATTATTCATAAGAGTTGTTTTCCCCTAATGTAGCAATTGAGATAATGTATCATTTATGTCAATTAGGTAGCAAAATATTATTTCTCTTTGGAATCTCAGATATGAGGATTTGCTGCGTTCCTTTCTTTTCTCCTTGAGAAAACGTATCATTACGTTGGTACATTGTAGACTGATGGTTGAACAAAAGTGCGTCGCAATTTTCTTTGCTCTTATTAACTATTATTAACCATCTTATGGCCTCCAGGATTAATTCAATCTACTTAATAACATTCCACTTGTAAATAAAGAAACTGATTATCTGTGTCAGTGTGAAGAAGAAATGAGTTTCATCTTGCTTCAACGAGAGAGACAGATATTGATCATCATTACTATCAGTTTAATGGGTCCAAAAATAGCCTGGGAAGCTCTACTAGGCAAGAATCATATGTCGCTCAGCTTTTACACAACGAGACAAAGGAGAGAGCAGATCACTCATTAGAGAGAGAACCCAGTTGAGCTCACCACCCCCAGACCCAAACACTCACGGCTTAATGCTGAGGACCATCACGTTATTGTTTAAAGCCTGTTATAGGTTTTAACATCATTGAACAACAAGGACAGGTGCTCTCTTTCCCAACACTGTGCTCTCTCTTTCTCAGTTGTTGCCTCTAAACCCTGCCTCTCTCACACCATCCATTCCTCTATTAGGTCTGCTGGAGGCAGGTAACTCCCATGGCTAGAGTAGATAACAGCCGCCATTATCAGATTCCCAGCATTAAAAGAGCAGCTCAGTATTGATCGCTGTAGCGCCTGGTTACAACTGCTCTGCCTGCGCGATGCTATGACAGTCTGGGTATGAGGTCTACCTTCAACCCCACCAACATCTAGCATTTCACGGTGTGATTCATTATTTACATACTACTTACATTTTTAGCTTTGTTGACTGTGCAATAAAACCTTTAGTCAAATGATCACCTAAAATGATCACATAAAACAGCATTCCTAATATTTTCCCAATCCTATCATTCATGAAACTGGAAAAGCTTTCCAAGTCTTGCTAATATGCTAGAGCAGAGCATGCTTTCCCTGGTGGGGCATATGGCTGCAATATGTTTTGTCCACTTGAAACCGTTTTGGGCTTGAGCACTTACTTCACCTCGTGAAAATCCAATCTCCTCCAACTCTGCCATCTATATCCTTCACCAGATGGTCTTCGGCCTGCCCCTCTTTCACTTTCCAACACTGGCCCATCTCAAGACAGCATTTGAAATTCTCTGAATCCATAAAACACAGCCAAGCCATTTTAGCCTCTTCATCTTTAGTTCCTGGCCATGTGCTACCCACCCATGTTATGGTGGGTAGGCTTGAGGAAAGTGTTTGAATTCTGGAAACCGTACTAGTGGAGATTTAGCCCTGGTAGGGTCAACCACGGCAGGCAAACAGCGATATCACTGCTATACTAACACTATATACACCAATTCTCAAGTAGGCATAACAGTAAGACAAGCCCAGGCATGTCTGAGAGCAAGAGTGCCTCTGATGATGATTTAGTACTTAAAGAGCTACTTCAGCAAGCTCCAAGAAAGCAGAGTTCACTAGGAAATACAAACCTAACGTGGGAAAAAAATACATTTGTTTCAAAAGAAAAATAATAATGATAAAAAACTAAAACCATCAAGTACAACCAGGCTACGAAGGAGGAGATACTAGCAGCTTGTGATGTGTGACCTAAATGTACACAAATGACTCAGCCAGGCTTCGCTAGCTGCACCAGCTGGTTGCACTCCCTATGACAGTAAGAGCAAACATTGATGGAAATTACTTGTGTGGATACAAAAAGTTCAAGTCCCAAAGCCCAAGATAAAGAAAACATTAAATTAGGTAAAAAATATATATATATATATTTTCAGTTTTTATTATCGGACAACATTGTTAGGGTTCCTGTCGAGCTGCAAGGTCAAGTTATTTTAGTCATTGTTGAACTCCAGTGTTAAGCAGTTTATACTTTTAATTAAAATACGTTTGTACTCACATTTGACTCCTCTTGTGTTGCTATTGCTGGCCCCTTGTTCCAATAGATTAACATTTTAATTAAGTAGTATGTCAGCACTGACAGCTGACAGTAGCTCATTAGAGAAAAAGATGGAAAATGTATTTTACGTCCTTACACTTGCAAATACTGCTGCATTCAAAAGTTATTGTTTTTTTCCTACATCATGAGATATCGTGATCTAATTTTGAGGCTATACTGCCCAACCCTACATGGGGCTAACAAACCCATCTCCTAAATACTCCACCAAGTTAGTGTTCTCATTGTAGTTTTTCTAACACAGAGATGCAGAAGGCACTACGAGATCACTACGCCAGCTTTAGATGAAAACTTGTCTAAGGCAAACAGGAGCTCGACAAGGACCCGAATTCACTATGCCGCTAGGAGGATGAGACGTGTAACTAGGTCTGAAACATCAAAGACAGCTCAAGGCATCAAGGAGATTAATAGGTATCGGCTGGGCATCCCAGGTAAGAGCGAGAGCAGGTTGAGTTCCTAATATAGTGGTCCATTATTCTCAGCATATTACCAAAAACCCATGATCATCTATCATGGTGTGGAAGAAGCACAAGATAGCACTGCTGCAGAGTCAGAGGAGAGAAAAATCCAGCAGCCTATTTAAAGAGATTACATAATTGATCAGATTACTGGAATGCACCGGTTAATTAGCAAAACATGTAAATTATCACAGTGCTTACCAGGACTGAGTCATAATTGAATATCAGCCACTTTTTGGAGACTCATATTGACATTATATGATTAGGGATGTAGTAATCTAATATGCTGGATTGGTACAATTTCCAATAATGACTTCATGTGGCCAGATGTGCTGTGACATGACAAATCTGGTTTCATTTTTGGTGTCTGGGTTGCTATTATTACAAGTTCAGTGAGGTACAAAGATAATATCCACAGTGTGCATGATCATTTCCAAGTTCATTATTTAAAGGAAGTTGGAGATAAAATGAAAAATCAGTTGTTTAAAGAAAAAGGGTTTGACAAATCTGTCCTCATGTAGTTCACAGGAGCAGAACAGAGTGGTTCGAGCACAAAGATGATTTTTTGGTGGGTAAACTTGCATAGATTTGCCATTTTCTTGTATTCGTAAACACACACACACACACACACAAAAAATCCCCAATCCTTGATCACGTAGCAGTAAAATTCATAGATAAAAGAACAATCCTTTGTTCTTTTAAATTCTTGTCCTCAAACGTTAATTGCCTTGCCCAGTGTGGCATATGTGCATGGACTCCTAAAGCGAAAACCTTTCTTATTCAGCTCGTCCACGTTCACAGCACATTGTGACATTGCACTGAAAGAAAAGACGACACGCTCTTTAGAGGCTCTTCCCCTTGAGAGTGAGGCCATAAAAGAAGAGGCTAGCTACGCAAGAACAAACATTTCCTTGTCCTCTGCTACATGACTGAACAGTAAGAGTGCAAGGGGAAGCGGGATCATATTTCAGAGCCGGACAATACGGGGCAGAGGCCAACCAGGAGGCACAAAGGGCTGACGCAGTGTTTTTTCACCGAGTTTCTGTAAGTGCGAGCTGATGTGCGTTTGTCCCTGTATGACATGTTGGCATGTAAGCGGGCCAGATCAGGACGTGCACTATGTGTAACACTACATGGCCTTTCTATTCTAGTCAACCAGACTCATCACTATACCCATTAGCCAGACTGCTGCTCAATCAGCCTCACTCAGGGAATATTCAACACATCAAACTTGAGCCAGCTAATACCCTCTCAGGGCTGTCAATGCGACTGCTAAATGAATAAATCGACGCACAGTCACACACTTGCAAACGCCTGACACGTGACAGAGCGCCACGGCTTTCTTTTTTGCTACAGAGATGGAAACGGCTCAAAATGAAGATTAGCACAAAAATTTGCCCTTTGATGGAATTTCGCCTTCTGCTGCTCGTCTTCACAGAAGAGCGCGCGCAAAAGCCAAGAATTCAAAACAAGACTTGCGTCCAAGTTCTCACTGTAATTTATTGGACGTTAAGCTGCATGAATATTGAGTCACATTTGTGCATGTTTGTGCGAGTGCGTGTCATTGTTCCAGAAATGCCACCTACCTTGACAGCAGTTGTGACTCCATCCTCTGTAGTGCTCTGTCCATTCTGTCAAGACAAGCAGATGAGAAAAAGTCGGTCAGTGTGGATGTTAAGTGCATATATCACATGTGTCTGGATGGGTCTAAAGGAGGAAGAAGCGAGGCACGGCGATATTTGCAAGACTGCGTGGGCGGCAGCAGTCCACTGTATCCAGCACTTTGCTCCTTCACTAGCAAACCTAATAATCTAAGGCCAACACACAATTGCATATCCTCAGTAGGTAAGTCTCACTGAAAAGGGTAATCATTGGTATTTGGAAAACAATGATTCAATGGTAGCTATTGTGAAAATCAACATGCTGTTCCCGCAGAAGAAGTGAGTGACTAACTTTGAACATATGGTGGGATTTCAGACAGATTAGTTGATTAGATGTGGATCTTATTCCACTGCAAACAAAGATTTAAAAAAAAAGAGAGAGAGACAGAAAAAGCCACAGCAGAACGATAACAAGAGGAGAGTGATGTAATTTTTACATAGCAGGGGCTATGGATGTCAGTCCAAATCAGGATCATTGGTCAGAGAGGCTAGGCAGACGAAGACCGACTGTCTAGATGGCTAAGAGCATTTAGACATTTAATAAGAGCTTGCATGAGGTTCAAACACCTCTTCACAACACAGAATAGTGTGTTTAAACTCTTTCATCTTTATCTCAGGTATCCAGGCCTGAGGTGCACAACGCCAGTCTAGAATTTGTTGCAACTGTATGCAAGTTTAATAACTGAACTGCATTAATATGCAAAGTTACGACTCATAACATCTTGACATTATGGCGATATCTACACAAATATGTCCATATTATTTTTTTGCATTCTTTCATTTTTAACGAGACAGAAGAAGTCAGTGCAATTTAGCAAAAATGAAAGACCCGTATGAAATTGGTTATTATTTAAAACTGTTTTGATATAGCTTAAAACCCACAATAGGCACAAACTTCATTTTAATGGCATAAGCGATTAACTGTGCACTCCGGCATTACTAATGTTCATCAGAGGCTGTCTCGTCAGAAAATGTGTCTCCTAGCTCCTGCATTTTGCATTAGAAGAGAGTTCTATCTCAAAGGCAAGTTCTATTAAGTTCTGTTTAATGTGACACTGCACTGCTAGGTTCAAATAACCTGACCTCAGTTTCTTGCATGATCCCATTCTTTCATCAGATCCACCCTTCATGCTCAGGGCCTGTGTACTTTAAACTCTACTTTTTGAGATTCCTTATAACTGAATGCTTTCAGTGATTAAGGAAACACATGAGTGAGGACTTAAAAAAAAAACCTCCCCACCCCATTTCCGCTTTATGCTTTGTTTTTCCCATTTCAGAATGAGACTGTTCACTTCCTTGATGCAGTCTTCCTCTTCCCTTAGGCTGCAGAAAACACAACAGGGAATCAACACAATGACAAGCAATAAACAGAAAGGACGTAAATTGTATTGAAATGAACAACCCTGGGAGTTTCTTTCTATAGGTGCTTACTCTGATGATCATTAGACTCATTATCCAGTGCAGAGCTGGTTTATAGACCAAAATGTAATTATGAACACAGAAAAGTCCCAAAAGATTTTTGATCCACCATGAAATACCAGCTGGAAAGCATGTGATTGCTTGATGAACAACTTTCTTTTTTAACGTGACCATGATCTCAAACACAGTGCCAATGCAATTACAGCATACCTGGAGATCAGTCATGGATTGGCCTCCCCAGAGCCCAGACCTCAACATTATTCAGGCAGTATGGGATCATCTTTACAGGCAACAGAAGAAAAGAGAGCCAACATCCAATGGACAGTGTTGATATATCCTTCAAGAAGCCTGGAGAACTATTCCTGAAGACTACTTAAAGAAGTTACCAGAAAGCTTGTCTAAGAAAGTTCAGGCTGCGTTGAAGAATGAAGGCAGTCATAACAAAGATTTACTCTCAAGTTTATTAGAATTGTGCAAACTGCTTATGTCTTATATACTGTATTTCCAAGTATGGTTACACATATTTACCAGTATCCTGGAAAAATATGAAAAAATTAGGGGTGACTCAGGACTTTTGCCCAATACTGTTTAAATACATTGTTTTGTTAACTGTAGACTTAAACAGCATATATGTATACATGCATTAAACAATTTTATTTATTTTTTATTGCTATGATTTAATGCTTGTCTGAATCAGGTCTCTCTTGTAAATTAGACATTAAATAAAGGCTAAATAAATATACCTGCTCAATAATATACCCATGTACATTAAATATTTATTTTACTTATTTATTAAATAAGAGGAAATAGAGGAAAAAAAACTGTAAAAGGTGACAAAACAGACAATTATTCCTTAAACACTTAACTGTAAAGTACACCACTTACAGCTTTGTTTTACTTTTACTTATCTGTTCTGGCTGTTCCTGTATAGAAACGCTGAGTGCAGTAGGGGAAATTTCTTGTGTGTGCTGATTAATACAGCTTGATTTTAAGATATAGGCACAGGCAGCGACAGCAGAGCAGCTTTGCTACTCTCGTTTGCTGAAAGGAGAAAAAAAAAAGGCCCTCTGACAGAAAGCACACAGACTGTGGATTTAGTTTACTGTCGCTGTAATACCTCAGAACACATTCGCTCCCGTTCTGTAAGACTGGATGTGCCTGCCGACCGAATGAGATGGCTCATTTTCTGCTTTGAGTTTTATTCCAGTAGTACTTCTAAATTGCAGGGATAGTACAGCTCTGTACACCTCCAGGCATTTTTACAAGTTGGACTTTAATCATGATCAAGGGGGGGGAGATTTAATTTAGCCATACTGCACCACTCATAAAGATTTTAATAGCCGTAATGTGAGGGGATAGGGTAGAAAACTGAAAAATGGAAGCAATTTAATGGCGAAGTACGGTCAAAAGTTAGGCCCAGATGTGTTTAAGGAATGATAAAGGAAATCTTGAGGAAGTGCAGAGTCTGTTGGTGTAATAGACACATCAGGCTACTTTGAAGGAACTCTCCCCGCCTTACTCTGGTATTCCCTATATCGGTGTGGCTAGCTTTGTTTGTGGGGATTCTATTTGTGTGAATGTAACTGTGTAAGTTTGTGTGTGCGGTTCGCATCGTCTTTCTGACGTTGCTGCTCAACACATTTCAACCTCATTAGCACTGCATGGCTGATCCAAGTGGCCCAGTTAATGGTGCTTTTCCCCCCCAGTGGGTTTCCTTAGTGAGAGCACAGGCACACAAAAAAGGGCATATAAATATGCTCAAAGTGTGCTGTTTAAATACAAACACAGAAGCAAAAAAATGTGCAATGGGAGAAATATTCAGACCACAAGCATGCTGTAAACAGATTTAAAGACCAACGTGTTAAGCAAGTCTGAGCCAGACAGCAGAAATTCACATTTTTCTCACAGGACTCTGCATGATTAGGCAAATTAAAAAAAAATCTCAGAGCACTGTTGGTCTGTGTGAGTTTGACAGATAAGTCCACGTTTTACAGTGTGAGCAGTACAGCCCTGTAACTAGGCAACTAAGAAATACAATAACCACTTATTCTCTATGCCTGTAATACTATCTGAAATAATTTCTTGTAATCTCATCAGTGAATATTGACAGCTTCTAGTCAGTTCCAGAAAAAGGATAATAGGTGTTTCTCCTTTTTACTGTGTGCCAAGTAGTTCCTTTCAGAAGTCGGCAACCTTAAAAAGATAGAGAGTAGCACTACTGCCCACAGGTATGGCTGAGGCTGTGCAATGTACACTTCAGGCTTTAGTGACTTGATTAATATTTACCTCTAAAAACCAAAAAAGGTATTAGAACACAATCTTTCTTTGAACCTATCAAGCTGAGGGTTATGTTATCACATGCCTTCCTCCACTCCCAGGTGCTCAGGTGTTCCACAGATCACACCCAGATTAGCTGAAGCTAGGCCTGCCAGTGCGAACACACACACACACACACACACACACACACACACACACACACACACACACACACACACACACACACACAGCAAAGCATGAATGTGAAATGAACTCTCAAGAACCTGACAGCACACTGCTGACCACACCTTGCTGGGAAACAGCACACATTCCATCTATCAATCTTACTTATTTTAACCTCCTTCGCCACATAAGCTTGTGGAATCCTGCTCTGTAAGCCACGGCTTGAGAAGTTCTTATAAATAAACACGCATGTTTACATTTTAATTTTAAGCCAACAGATGTGGGCCCAGATCTGGACTGAAATACATTCTAACCCAACCTGGCCAGCTTGTACATGACAACTTTCTGCCACCATCTCACCGCACTTATGAGCTATTAAACCTGAGCTGACACAGAAGCGAGAGGGAAATCTTGTGAACTTAAAAATTAAAAATTAAACAAAACAGAAGGTCGACGTGGAAAATATGTCGAATATGAGTGGAGGAATTTACTCATTTGGATCGGCGCAGTTTTTCCTCTATTTGAAATCCACAATTACCAAATACTGACATAAGCATGACTCAGAACTTTTGGTGGACCTGCCTCAACGTAGTAGTGACAGGGGCTCATGCAGGTGCTAGTGACTCAGCTGGGACAGCATGAGCATATTTGTTAAAGTGCCTTTATCAGGGATGAATCACTGAAGTTCATTCACAACAGATATGGCATAAAAGGTCTCAATCAAACACTTTTTTCCCCCAAATCGCTCACTTCACGCGTTTCTCTCTTGCTTGCTTGATCGCAGAATAAAGCACAAAAGCGAATTTAACCAATTTCCATTCATGGCACGGTGATGAGCTCCAAACACAAGTACTTTTATTATGAGTGATGAAGGGAAAACAGACTTCCCATCAGTTGGTGTATCAGAGCACATCATTCTCTGTGTGGGTTTTTTTTTTCCCTTTTCTTTTTTTTCTAAATCATCCAAAAGTGCGTATCTCTGTCTGTTCCATCTGCCCATATGACTCGCATGTTCACTGGCACGGCCTCCTGTCTAAAACTCAAGCTTTCTGCTCAATCAATCTGATCCCAAAGCTATTTGAAACCAAAGTGTGCAGCTGGTTGGTAGGTTGGTGGAGATAAATGGCAGAGATCCCATCCTGACTGGCAGTGTTTGTCTGATCTAACCAATTACAGATCTTGGATTTCAGTAACCAATGCTGAAACACAATAAAAAAAACTAAAAAAAACAAAACACCAAAATATA
>NW_005187411.1:3337703-3395654 GCF_000239375.1 Pundamilia nyererei
CACACACACACACACACACACACACACACACACACACACACACACACACACACTTTTTTTTAAACCAGGAATTGCACAGATTTGATTCACAGAGTTGTAACTATAACACGTTCCAAAGGCAGGGCATTTTCACAGCGTTAAACTTAGCACTCTTCACAGGCTCTGCACCACCATCTGTTCAGCTGTGATATGCTACTCAGCCAACTCACATGCTGCAGAATACTGTCAATAGTGGAGCCTGCGTGAACAAACGATGTCAAGATGACTCTGTTTGAATGTTAACCAAAGACTTTTCTTTCCATTCATTATACTCTTAGACTCATATTTCTCTCCTCCAACAGTAACTGCCGTAACTGAATCTGTAGGGGGAGATTTTTCAATTTCCAAATCTTCATATTAACTGCAGGGGTCTAATTTGTGAAGACTTGTTAAGCTGTCTGGGATATTTCTTGTGTTGCAGTTAGGTTAATAGAGCAAATTTAGACAATTTCACATTTTCTCTAACCAAGTTAAATTCCCACTGCTATCACATCAGAATGATTATGCAGACTGAGAGGTAGAAAAATGAGCTTCATTTCTAAATGACAGATCTCGCAAAGCTGATTGAGGAGACTTGCAGTAGTATGCACAAAGCTATTCATTGTAGAGATCAGGCACCTGAAACAGGAGCATCACATCACTTTACCCACTTAATAGCAGGGGTAATTAAAAAGAGCAAATCCAAACAACCAGACTGTGCCTACTGTCAGTATCATTACTACAAGCCAGGTTTTGTTTTAAAACACAGCAAACTAGAGAGACTAGACTAGATTGCAGTCTGATTTTTTTTTCCTTCATAACCATAAATGTGGTAGCTTGCAAGCAGCACCTGAAGTGCTCATTAATAATAATGCAACAACACAATTACAGGAGGGTGGACAACACTGTGGCTACAAATCTCTCTCACTATTTCCCTAATTCTATAAGTTCTGAAGTGAAATATGAGGAAAGAGCATGCTGAACACTGATATGCATGCATTTTTGATTATATTGCTTTACATGCATCTTGGGTGTGTATCGTGCACTTTTTTATAGCTTATTTTATATTGTGTGCACCTCCCTAGGGCTTACAGATGGACACCAGATAGCATTCAAATCTGATAGCAGGCATCCTCCCTCGTGTAAGCAGGTTGTTTCTGTGCACTATGCCGGACAAATGTTTACAGTTTAACCTGCAACTCATTAGCATTAAATTATAAGAGTCAAACTTAGACTTGAAATCTATCACCCACCATAATCAGGCTACAGCTTCTCCCACTGTGATTACCCTATATACCGCAAACAGCGATCTATAGAAGCCACTATAGAGGTGAGAGTGTGAAGATGAGCCTTTACACGACACGACAAACTAGTCTACCCTGTGGAGTTGAGCTTTGCAATTGAATTGATCGTGAGCTTCAGTGACTGACTAGAAGGTGAATTAAACTGGGGGGGGCCTTAAACCAACTTTAAGGAAAACCAAAAGCTCTCAAATGAACTGATAATAATGAAGCATTTTTCTATTGGTTAAGGGAGCCCGGCAAAGCTTTGGATTGGTTCTTTTACCCCTCCCAAAAACCTGAATATCAGTGAAGATTTTTGAATGGACAAGTCAGTCTGATTGCAAAACTTGTGTTACCCCAATTACAAATACACATTTTATTCAGTCGTTTCAAGTAACTTTACTCTCAATCACTTTTTATAGAAAGTGGTGAATGGCGAAAACAGTGGATGTGGGGTTGTTCGTGAAAAAGCACACGCAAATGTTGGCTATTTTAATCTGAAAACAAAATGCGCAAAAACGCACAAAAAATCCGCCCAAGCCATGCACCCAGTGCCAACACTGTCACCTCTCTTTACCTCCGTTTCGAGCTGCACTAGTTCCATTGTGGGCCATGGCTCCGCGATTTGTGCAAGAGGCATTTTCGCCGGTTTTTCAGTTTCCCCCTCAGGTGCGAATTTTGGTCAGTCCTGGTTCGTCCCAACCGCTCCTGTCAAGTGCACTTCCGAGAAGCTCCTCACTCAGGTCCCGAGTCCAGTCACAGGAGATTTATCAGCACTTTGCTCTCTACACAGCGGAGGGGGACACACATACGGTCTCTGCAGTCAAGAGCTTTGCAAACAAACGTAATCCCCGTGATTTGACTTCGGCGACGATGGGTAACTCGTGCGTATTTGTTGAAAGTGATTATCCTGTTGGAAACAGCACAAACACACACCCAAAGCAAGCGTGTCCTTTCAGGTAAGAGCGTTGGCTTGCTCGGGATTTTGGTTTGACAAGCGGGAGAGAAGAGCGCAGAGAGCAACACTGATCCAAGCTCCTTTAATGAGGCTGTGTGAGAGTCTAATGCCACCTAAAGGAATTATCCGGAGCACGGGCTGTCCTTGCAATCGACGCCGTATCGGATCTTTATTTACGTCTTCCTGTGCGCTCGTGAATTCATCCAGTCAGAACGGCAAGACTTCTCTCTGTCCGCCAGCTTCCTAACGCTATGCGATACGCGCAGAGACCTCAGTGTGGCTCTGTAGTACGAGCGGGGATGCAACTCGAGCTGTTATTGGCAGGCTCCGGCAGGATTTTATCCAGCCCCCTTCTGTGCTTGTTCCGCCCAAGTCTGATCGCGCCATCATCTGGTAGAGAGTGGATCTGCAACTACGTAATGCGTACCGGGAGCCTGCTGCCGATGGAACGGCCTGCTTTCTTTGATGATGTGGTGCAGCAGGTGCATCAGAGGAGTAAAGATCCTTGGCCTTTCAAAGAGGAACCTTTAAATCACCATCAGCTAAAAGCATTGGAGGAATATTGGATTGCACAATATACTGATCACAGATGGACTTGCCAGTGCAGAGTCCAATAGAGTTCTCCTACCCAGAATGGCACTGCTTTCCTCAGCCAGGCCTCTCAAAATTTTAATTCAATGAAATTACATTTAGTGCACACTGGCTTTTGGACCTGCATCATCACTTCCTCTGAGTCTAAAAATGACATGCACCGTTGCAAACATTACATAACATTTGTGGTTACACAATGATGTAAAGAATTCAAGAGAAGGGAGCAGAAAAGACTAGAATCAAAGGTCGTGACCGGTGGTGTTTTATTCTTTCCGGCCAATACTCTGATGCAGCATTCTCTTCATTGACAACAGCTCTTGTGAAGGTCCTTGTAATCTTCAGCGATATAATACAGCCCTCCACCCTCAACACTTCTCCGCTTCATTCACTGCTAAGTGGATTTTGCTCTTGGCCAGCTTTGGTTACTATTGGCAACTGGAGGGCATAAAAAAACGCCTTGTGTTGTGGATCTGATAAACTTTTGATTCAAACCAAGATGGGGAAGGCAATGCATTCACAGAAACACAAATAAAAAATTAAGTGGAATGGAAAATTGCTCACAATTTGGCACCTTTCTTTCAGTGGCGGCGTTATCTAGGTCTAAAATTCTACTGCTGCATTGATGTAGCCTGTTTATCTGAGCGCTGCAAGATGTTAAACACAAAAGAAATGAACTAGAGAAGGAAGCGCTTCTTCTCTTGTGTAGCTGCACTTTGTTTCTAACCTGTTGGCAGCACCTCTTCTATTTACTCAAGAAAAACTGCCACACTAATTAATGTCTCAAGGGTTACTGCAGTTTTCTATTAATATTCATACTATATAACAACAACAACAACAATAAAAAATACACATGCATATACCCACACAAACATTGCCACACACAGGGGTTTGAAAGGGGGGGGGAAGGGAATATGCTGACTGTCCTTTTCCCTTCAAATATCGCAGTGGTTATGTGTAGCCTATTTATCGTGTAACAAATTCATACCATCAAGGAGTGACCAAAAGGTGACATCGCCCTTCCTAAGTGGAGTATTATGCATCATGCTGACATTGTATGCAATATAGAAAGTCACAGCTCACCCAGAGATTGCATTAACCCATTGATTTGTCTCCCGTGGTAAAAAGAGCTGCTAAGAGAAAGCTCATGGCACCTCGTAATGGTGTTTGTCAGTGAAGCCATACGACAGACCATCCTTTTCTTTTCATCATCTCTCATCCTCCCTCTCCTCATTATTCCTTGACCATTATGTGCTGGGCAAGTGTCGCTCTCTCCTCTTTCTCTCTCTCCACCTCTCCAAGGATACCAGTCGAATGATCCTGATGGTTTGCCACTGTGCACGGCTCATCCTGTGTTATATGACATTTTTGGTGTGAGCCTTCAGTGGAAGTGAGGGGTGTAAATAAAGGCAATTTATAGGAGGAAATAAAGTGATTATCTAGAGGGTTGAAAGGTCGCATCAAGAGATTTAGGAAGAGTGCGGATGACCTAAAATCAATACAATGTAAACTGCAAATTATAAGCAACAAAGGAGGCAAACCTGATAAAACAAATAACCGAACAAATGAAAGTCGAGACTGTCTTTGTGTTAGGAGTGCTGTCCACTGCTATACTAACTTACAAGGAATCTCTTATTCTGTTCATGATGCTGCGGTGATATCACATCTTATACAGATGACTCAGAGGTGTTTCCCATCCAGTGACTCTGGGAATGCCCTACCCCCACCTTCAACAGGAAATGGGCAATATGACTCTATACAGCTTCATATGCACGTGCAGCGGAGCAAGACTAGCTTATTGGAAAGATGACTAAAGCGTGTTTGTTGAGCTGTTGAAGCCAAGAAGCAGCAAAGTAGATGGCTTGTTCGGCCCCCCCTAAAGGGCTGCCTGCAAAGTAGACAAACGGATACAAACCTGACCTTGTTGATTAACCTCATTTTCATTTTGAGCTGAAATCACAGAGGTAAAAAGGAGAGAGAGCGAGACCGAGCATGCGGAAGGAGAAACAATGAATTGTGTTATGTAAGTCCCTGTAAACAGGGCAATTAAAATGCAAATACATGGATACTCCAATTGTGAAGTGGCAGTCGGTTTCGAAAAAGCATCTCAAAATAAATCTGCTTATCTATTGCCTTTGCTTTTCTCTGATTTATTATTTCTATTGCTCTTTTAATTTTTTGTATGTTTACATTACTATTGTGCCATAGATGTACATCAATTTTTTATCTGTATTTTGAAGTGTTGCGCTTCTTTAACATCAACTGAGTGAACCAAGCACTTTGTCTGTATTTACTGTATTTCAGCATATATTAAACGTTTTCTTTCTGCTGTCGAAATGCGACATATAATAAAAATAAACAGTAGACATAGCCTATTTTATTTACACAAGACTGATACCACATGGGTTTCTAACAACTCCTTTATTCTTAAACTAGGGAGGTACACAGGAAAAATGGTTAGCAACACATTATTAGTAGCAGTATTAGTATATTTCTGTTTGTATATGTGTGTATGTTGGAACAACCTTACATATAACCAAATGATATATGTAAGGTTAATAGATTTTAAACAGTTATGTTTTATGTTTTCTTTCCTACTCAGCTTTATAACAATGAGTAGATCTGCAACAATCTAAGGTTAAGTATAATTCTGTTTATGGGTAGTTAATCCAAAGGATTAATTTGATTATGCAACAGAGACACCAGGAAATTACTGCACTGAACAAATTAATTAGCTGCTCAATAGTGAAGCAAAGCTAATTATTCAATCTCTGCTGACTGACTAGAGAAGGACAAGATGCAGTTGTAATGACTGAAAATACATCCTGGCTTTGTGTCATGCACAAATCATGAACAAAGAGAAGAAAGATTTATTATATTTCAAACATCTGTGGAATTTCCATTAAGAAATAGTTAAAAGGACAGAATGACTAAGGATAAAGCCCACTGGCAATACTGATTGGGCATAGAAATTTATAAAAGAAAATCAAGCAGAGTCAAAATACTTTAATAATCCCTAACAAAATGATGTGGGTTACAGTTATTCCAAGAAAAGAGTGAGGAATAAAGAAGAGAAGACAGGTTATAGATTTAAATGACACAGACACTTTTTTTTACACTAACAGCTTGAACACCTCTCCGGTCTACAAACAGCAAATCTTCACTGTCGAGTAAAAAAACAGCATGCTGAGGCTTGAAGTTGTAGCCCAGGTATTTGGGCTTGGCCAGTAGGTGGGCCAAGGACATGCCTATACAAAAATATATATTAAAACAAAAACAATCCCAGACACCAAAGTCAGCAAGAACAAACAACTATCTAAGATTGTGATGTCAGTGAGTCAAAAGTCACGATGCTAAAGGCTATTATTAGGTTTTTGTAGACTGGAAAACAGGAAAGCCAAAGAACAGCTTAAGCGATCCATGCCCAATAAAAGTGCTCTTTCTAAATTTAAAAAAGCCCCAAAACACTACAGGATAGCCTTGATCTTGATCTAGGACTTGATCACAGAGCAGTACTGGGGACAGGTTCAGACTTGATTTGTCAGGCTAGTAGAGTGATGTGTTACACACAAGTTTCTTCTTCCTCTCACATTTTCAGCTGAGAACATCTTAACCCAGCAAGAGTTGGATCAGCTGTACTGACCAAGTGTGTCTACACATACAAGGGGTTTGGCTCTGGTTATTTCTTTGTTATCAGTGCACGTAGTAGAATATACAACAGACAGTTCTGACAGTAACAATAGCAGTTCAGTCAGCAATAATCACAAATTGTTGTGCATTCGGAAATGCTCTTACTGTTACTATTACTGTTCCATAATTTCAAAACAATGTGGCCATTCTCCAGCAAGACATTTTTAGCCAGAGATTTGTTGCTAACTCAATATTTTCTTTTCTTCAAATCATTGTCTGTTAACTCTAGACATGGTTGTGTGGGGAACATCCCAGTCAATCAGTTTCTGAAATACTCACACCCGCCTGTCCGGCACCAACAAACTTGTCACATTTAAAGTCCCTTCAGTGACTTTTCTTTCTCATCCTTAGGTCTTCTTGACCATGTCTGCATACCTAAATGCACTTAGTTGTTGCCACATCTTTGGCTGATTAGATATTTGCATTAACAAGCGGATGAACATGTGTACCTAACTGAATAGCCACTGTTCATATATGCCACATGGATATGGGCACAGTGTCATTTTGCCTACTGACTTATGAGGTCAGCTTTCCCCCTACCTCTGCCTCTTTCTCTTGGTTCAAAGAGGATAACAGCAGAGGGTGCCAGATATCAGAGGGTAGCTCTTTGATGCCAGTAGCCTTTCCATCAGGTCTTGCCCTTTAGCACACTTGATCAAAGTACATTTTGATCAAGAGCACACATTCTCACGGTGCTGTTTTGTACTCACAGTTTTCTTTAAGAGATTATTTACTGTAGAATTGGAGCCTATGGTGAAGAAATAAGAAGCCAAAGAGGCCATATTAAAGTAGATAACTGCATCATATATTCAACTTGATGCATTATAATAATCTGTGCGGTTTCTTGTGGGTCAAAAATGTGTTTACAAATAAGCTAAGATATTTCTTCTTCCAGGAGGATGATCCTAAGATATTTATTTATACCATAAATAAATGAGCAAGCGGAAAATGTCTGACACTGCAAAACTACTGGACATTATTACAATATTTATAAAGTTATAGCAATGCCACGTTAACCTATCCATAGCTAAAAATAACTAGTCAGCTGAGTTCAAATGATGAAAAAGGAAACATTTCCGGAAAATTCCCGGGAAAACCGGCTAACAGTTATTCTTGGAAGACAGGATTAAGTCTGCGTCTCAGTGAACAAGTTACAGTTTCTGTGTTTTTCAGCTATTTTGAAGCTTTAAGAAAAAGGAAATCAGCAATGGTGTGAGTTAAAGGGCTCATAATATTTCTATAAACCTAATTTTCTATACAGCATCTGCTGTTTTTTCTGTGGGCAATCAAAAGGTTGAATCAGGTCCAGCCACAAGTAGCGCAGGGCTATTACAGGATTATCGCATTGTTATTATATTGCATTGTACAGGTGTTGAGGTGTTGTGTGCAATACATACTTCCACATTGCTGCATTAGCCTTGCGCCTTTTTTTGAGCGGCGACGTGAGCTGCGCATGAAAGTAAAGTATGAGGGAAGTTCTGAAGTCTTAAAGCCGCAGTAAACACACTATTCCTTCAGGTAAGGAAGGGGTGGGGGATAGGTGGGAGGGGTCTTGCTCCTGGTGCAGGCTGACAGTTCTGTGTTATTGGCTGACAGCAGGTGAGAGACTCTTACCTGTACCCGAGAGAAGGAGTGCCAGTCGTCGTCGTCGTCGTCTGATTCCAAATCAGGATCTACTTTTTCTTCTTCCAGCCACCCAGAGAGGTAGAAATCCGCCAGGACCGCTGGGAACTGAACGAGCGACTGCAACAGGACTCCGAGCATGGAGCCTATAACGTCGTGGAGCGAGGAGAGAGTGAGCAAGTGGCTCCAAGGTGAGACGCATATTGCTTTTCCTTGTCTAACGCCTTGATCACTTCACAGGTACTTTGGCTCGCACGGTAATGTTAGAAATAGAATCGCCACACAAATCCTCTTGGAGGTGGAAGGTGAAGGTGGAATGAGGAAGTGGCCCGTGCAGAGGGAGAAGCCAAAACAGTGTAGCTCTGATCAGTGTCAACAACTAAAATAGTGTCCTCATAAACAATCGTTTATATGAATGCTTGTCATGTACATTTAGATCTCGTCATATAAACAGGCCTCCCCAGTTGGTATGTTAAAGCGTGTTAAAGTAGTGGAGGAAAGTAACTGAGCACAGCTTTGAGGTAATTGATTAACTTTAATATTCTGAATTTATGGTAAGCTCCTTTTTTGTAATTATAAACATGTTACTTTTTTATGGATTACTGTTGACAAGGAGTCACTCTATATATTATACAGCTTGAACAGTAAAAGTACATTTTGCTGTAAATACTTTCATTTTAGTGTTAATTTAAAAGCAGTATTTGAGTATTTAAAAGCATATTAAAATATCCTTACATATTACTGATATATTGTAGTTATATATATACAGAAGTGTCAATGATTTCCATGCTTTAGAGATAATTCTAAATATCATGTTTTTGACTTGCGCTTTTTACTGATGTGGTTTTGATCATAAATCATAGCTTAATTTAATACACAGTTAATAGCACAGTTAATACACATAATACTGGTATTACTTTGGTACCACTATAGTGTTCAGATATTAGTAAACTACTCGTGTTTCACAGTCAAGTCTTTACTTTTTCAAACTTAATTACTCAACATGTGGTAGAGAAGAAGAAGAAGACCATTTTCAAGCCTGCACATGCACGGGACTTTATGAGTATGTGGACTTTTCCAGTTATACTTTTGCCATGTGTGCAGCTAAAGCCTGTTGTTTTTTGTGCCCTTCGGCAAGGTTTGGATACCCCACTGCATCAGTATCCAGTTGCACAGTGGCATCTATCAGGGGTGGACCTGCTCCAGTTGACTTCTCAGGACCTGGAGGCATTGGGAGTCCATAAGATTGGACACCAGGAGCTTATACTGGAGGCTGTGGAGAAACTGTGCTCTCTGGTGAGTGAGCAATGAGAATTACATATTATAATACATGTAGACAGTGATGGTGAGTGTATCTCTGAGTATCTCTTGTCATGTTTTTGCTGTGCTGCGGATTGTAACGGTGCAGTAATCATGCTATCATGTTCTGGTGGTGCGTATGTTCTGATACAGCAACACAGAGATATAATTTTGCCTCACTGCTGTGTTTTTACACCTTATTTTTGTTTGCACAGTGGAATGAGCAGCTGTTGGTCAATCGGTTGCAAATCTAGCCAGAACATACAGCCAGTACTTGACTTTTCTGTCACTTTTACAACAATCCAACATATCACAGTAAAGTACTTACTTTGGTTTTCTAGCTAAGATCAAAGGACTAGTCATGCATCAGCTGTAAGCAAAGCAGATTTAGAATACAAAAGCTTGGGCTTAATAGTTTGCATGCAAATTTTAGGGAAATCGTGCAGTCAACTAAAAAAAAAAAACACTTATGCATTCCCTTTGATTCTCTATCCCATTTTTTCTGCTGCTTAATTATTTACCCTGCTTGTCCAATTTTAAGAGCAAGTTTTAGGAGACTTAAATTCTGTGTGCGTATGTGTTTGTGTGTGTGTGTGTGTGTCTGTGTGTGTGTGTGGAGGGGACTCCAGAATGGCCTTAGGACTAATTGAGGAGGACAGTACCAGGCCGGGTTCCAGCTCTTGTGGCGTAACAGCCTGTAAACATCAGCCTAAGACTCAGGCTGCTTAAACTGCCGAAATAACTAATACTGATTAGTCGTTACAACATGAACAGTTCAAACCCAAAGTCTGTGCGAATGAGGGTGCAACACTTAAGTAAAAGCTTTGCTTTTCAAGCTTCCATTATAGTGTGCATGTGGCTTCATGTGCCCACTTCCTCTCCTCCCTCCAGGACTTAATGCTCCACGAAGCGCTAACACTGCGCTCATTCATAAAAACACCCATCAGATACTCACATGGAGTAGACCAAACAGGTTCACGCACATGGTTAGATAATTACCAGCTACAGTGTTGAAAAGGCCATGAAAAATTCATGGCCACTTGTTGACAGGCCCAGTGTTCCGGCTGGTTGTGTACCAACAAGCCTCTTGACCATGGGTGAGTGGGTCACGACAATTGCATGCTCCTCCTTCAGTGATTTTAAAGAGTCACGTCTCATGCTGCTGGCCAGCAAACTGTGATGACAAGCATATGATTGTATTATTATGTATTGATATTACTCTTTGTTACAGTGTAATCTATTTGCTTTTCTCCCCTTTTCACTTGTATTGCATTGTGCTGTGATTGATCATTTATGCAGTTAAGGGTTCAGGATAGACTGTTTATAAAATGCTGTGCTTCTTTTTAATTGCTCTGGGTGGATTAGATCCATGTGGGCAGTTTATGAAAAACAGGTGTTTAATGGAATTTTTAAATTACTCATTATGGTTCTTTATAATCGCTCAGACAATTGCTAAAATACCTAAAACAGACATGCATTTTTTCATAACAGCTGTGCTATAACACAATATCAATACCTTGACAAAAGATTACATATGAAATATACATACACAGAGTCATGAAGAGTAACCCTGTGAGAATAAAAGGTTTGAAGTTTGTCTTTGAATGTAGATACGGTTGTAATTGACCTCAGGTCAGACGAACGTGCAGCTTGTTCCAAAGAAAAAAACCACAGAAACTGAAAGCACCCACACTTGTATCTAATTCTGGTTCTGCACCTGATGACCTGAGAGGTCTGATTGGGTAATAAACAATTCAATTGTCATGCTGGTAGTAAATGTTCGACAACAGTAACTTACATGGTCACTTTTTCACATATCTTAAAACAAAACAGGAAACAACACACATTTTTCCATCAACAAGAAATGCTGGATTTTGTGCAGGTCGCACAGCCTTTGCTGAGCATTCATGCTACAATACCAAGAAAAAAGTCTGTATAATGAATTCTCTGAACTCTCTCCCCACAGCTATATTGAAATGACATGCTGAGGATTGTGTTCTAAGGATTTTAGATGCATTTTTTTGGCTTTGTTCAAAAATACACCGAATAGAAGCGACAGGAAATGACGAGAGAGCGGGGGGCCGATGTGCTGCACACAGCAGGTTCCATCCAGTTCAGAGTCAAAGGAACATGTTGTGAACACTATATCAAATGTATCTTAAGCGATATATTGTGTTAACTGTAAAGGGACAGTAGAAACGAAGAAGGGGTGTTGTGAATTAAACATTCAACATCATTAATGTAACACATTGTTTTTTGAGTGAAAAGGGCACTGTACTAGTTGGATTTGTGTTTTTTTTTTGTGCGTGTCCAGACCTATGGTATAGGCGGTGAGAACCTACGTGGTCTGATAGAGAAGCACCGCGCTGTTGCTCACAGCCTACAGATGGGCATCCAGGCCCGCTGGCGCCTCAACAGCTACGACGGACAGAGCACTACCAAGCTGACTCCCACAATTCTGCAGCTCGTAGTGGAACTCATCGCCTCAGCCAAAGGCCTCTTCTCTTTGCTCAACAGGTCTGTAAACAGAAAGCAAGCTAACCTTTTTATTTTTAAATTTTGAAGTTATTGTAAATCAGGAAGGTCCCCTGCTGTTTCTTAAGCATATTCTTGTTTTTAGAGTTTTTTCTATATAAACTGCAATCATTTTCTTTTCAGATATCAATATTCCCAGCTCAATACATACACCACCACCAAGAACATATTCAGTTACTGCAAAGAGCTGGGAGACATTGTGCACAAGGTAGGCCCATTTTTTCTAAATAACTGCATCAAAGTCTCAGCATGAGCTTGTGAATGGCATTATTGCAGTAAAAGAAACCAAACAAACTAATATATAATATATACTAATATATATTTTTTATCAGCTGTCTGCTCTTACAATACAGAGAATTGAAGACAAGTACTTCACAGCACATGTGCTCGTGAGTCCACGCAAAGTGTATACTTTTAAGAGGAACCAAACACTATTGAACAATGTTTCCAGCAGCACTCTCATGCACACTATAAACCTCCAAAGGGGAACTGCAACCTGTTGTGCGATTTATTTATTTATTTATTTTTCAAATCAAAAAGCCCAAACGAGCAAGCCAGAAGCACAAACACACTCCCTGTTCCTCAGTTTAGCCCGAGTAATGCAATTTTTATCTTTACATTCCTGGCATATTTGGAGGCAGCTGTAACTTGAAGACGCTTAGGTTAAAAGGGCTGGCAAAATGAACGGCTTGGTTTGGTCTGTGTTTACCCCGGCAGGGTGCGATTGAAAGAAATGGCGGTGGGGAGAAAGAATATTTATAATAGGATACATGTAAAGGTGGGTGAAATGTGCTCGCAGGTAGCAGGAAAGGCAGGCCTGGATATGTTGTTGTGCCTGTGGGAGGGAAGGAAGGAGGGGGGGAAGAGCTGAGTGGGAAGCAAAGGGTATGGGAGAGAAAGGGGAGGAGACTGAGAGAGGGATTGCACCACTGCTACCAAATGACTTTTGACTCCTGAGGGAGTGTGGATTGATAGGCGCGCTGCAAAGAGCAACAAGCAGAGAGAAGTTATTAGCTGGGCACTGTGGTGACATTAGAGATAAATAGCCTGACAGAAGTTGAGAAGAGAAGAGGAGAAAAAGAAAATGGAGCTCCAGCGATAACATGAATGGAAGATAATTCGAGAGATACAAAGACAGTAAGCAGTAGAGAGAAGCTGTGGCTGAAAGAGAACTGAGTATTTAGAGAGGTTTATTTAAAGCTCCTGGACACCTGCCCACCACAACAGGTAGAGTTCTCATCTCTTTAACTGGATAACTCTCCACATGTTGATCCTTTTTTTCTTTTTTTCTTTGCTTGAATGCTTAAAATACCTACACTTAGATATAAAAGCAAGTGTATTTTCTGCTGGTGTAGTTAAAAATCAATCTCTGGGGTCTAGAAAACAGGACATTACCCTAATGGGCTTCAGTGAGCAGCAGGCAAGGAAGGAAGCATGGATTTAAGATTGATTTTAGTTGTTGACTCTGAAGGGATTTTTTTTGATCCTATGAGCTGAATCAGCGTTGTCCCCTGTTGTTTTCTTTCATTGTCCGGTTGATCACCATTTGTTATCGGCGAGCTTTTGTTTGTTCCTGTTTTTAAATTTTGAATATAATCAGGTGTTTTAAAGCTAGGTGTTATTCTATATAAAACTGCTCAGAGCTGCTGAGACTATTCTGTGAAGTAAGGTCAGAGGCATGTGAGGAAATTATTAGTGGGCTTATGTGTTAACCAGAAAACAGGATGACTATTGTTTCAGGTTCCTCTTCTTAAACATCAGTCACATCTATTGTATAAATGCTGGATATCAACGGTTTTGATAGAAAACTCTTGGCAGATCAATTGTAAGGTCAGTTTTGAGCAGCGTGTGTGCACACGTTCTTGTACTGCTGCAATCGCATTAGCAGCATAGCATCACTAAAAGCATCCATACAGACTAGCATTTTCAAAGATTTTGCTTCAGGCTCAGCTGGTATCACACACCCCACCCTGTGGCATTTACTGTCCTGTCAGGAGGCCACCCTTTAGCATGACGTCTTTTCTAAAGAAGGGCTTTTAAAGAAGCCAAACCACATCCTTCGCATCAAAAAAGGAGTCTTATTTCCTGTGTGCTTGTGTATGTTTAAGTGTATGCGTGTTTCTTTTCTCTCACCCCGAGGGTGCTCGGGGTCAGTAGTCAGCTGGTGTCATTGAAGATGCCGCACTAAAGTTGTCAGGTCTGATTTTCACAGTAGCACAGGCTCAGTTTGCTTTGAAGCAGCCAAGCAGCAAGCAAAGAGAGAGGGACAGAGAAGGGAAATTGGTGGCGATGAACTGAGGAAATTCATTATAAAACGGTACGTGAGTATAACTGGAATTCCATTTCTTCTGGAAAAACAACAGTCAGACTTTTAATAGTGCCTTTCAGATGAGAACATCAAGGTGAAGGTGTTACTCAAGAGATTTTAATGTTTAACTCTTGAAGGACTATGCCCAGGGTGGCTGGAGCCTATTGAGCTGTCAAAGGACGAGAGGCATTGTACACCCTTTTGTTTTTATCTATTTAATTATTTTTATTTTTTATTCTTGTGTTTTAAAGCAGAGACATAATAATATAATATTAAGCACTTTGGTACACCACTGGTTTTTAAATGTGCTATATAAATAAAGTTTGTTGTTGTTGTATAAAACCAATTGTAGGACACAACTACTTCATCTTTAAAATTAGCATTGGGATCTTATTGCTCACCGGAATTAGACTCAGGATGAATTGGCAAGAGGATGAAAAAGTCATCATGCATGAGAGCTGTCAAACTATAGCTTGTGTTATTTTTAGGGTTAAAAAACAAGAGCAGAAGAGAAATCCCAAAAAGACCAGAATTTGAAAAAGGTATGGAAAAAGAACAAAACAAGGAAAAGAGCAACAGGAGTGGAAGAGATCTAACATAGTTATGTCTTCCAGTCTTTTTATAGCAAGTCTGTGAGTCGGTGGTTAACACAGGGGTAGTCCAAGTATGTAAACATGCGTGCTGAGGCAGCAGAGGTCTGTCTCAAGAGATCTTGTGTAGACTTTTGATGTAAAGTTTGGTAGATTTTAAGGATCTGTAATAGGTTGCACACAGCCTCCAATCAACAGTCCATGTTTGAGCATACTGTACATTCCTGTCATCTCATTTGTTGTTGGTTTTAGCCTCCTGTTGTGTGTGTGCCCATGCATGGCTGTGCCCATTCTTGTTTTTCTGAATGTTACACCCACATAAAAGCGTGTCATTGTTTCCTAGACAACTATGGAGCAAACAGCTTTAAGGCACAGGATGTTGTTCCAAAGTTAGCCCAGCACCTGATCGGGCCACACACACCATGATCCACAAGACAAGACAGCTCAGCACTATTCCTATTTATTTCTATGTATTTATTTATATAACACTTATAATTACAATAGTGGTGTTGATCAAAGTGCTGTACAAACATACAAATTACACAATAAAATAACACACAATAAAATAGCAATATCAATTAACATCAATGCCAAACAGCTAATAACAAATAAATAAGTAAATAACTCTCATGCAGTATTAAAAGCCAGTGAGTAGAAATGTGTTTTAAGATAGGATTTAAAAAGGCTGAGGGTAGGAGCCTGTCTAATGCGGAGAGGCAAATCATTCCACAATTTAGGCACCACAACCGCAAATGCACGATCATCTCTAAGAACCAGCCTCGACCTTGGTGTGGCCAAAAGCAAAACATCACCCGATCTAAGAGCTCTAGGGGGCACATAAGGCTGCAGTAGGTCTGACAGATACCCTGGGCCTATCCATTCAGTGCAATATAAGTCACAAATAAGATTTTATAATTGATTCTGAAACGTACAGGGAGCCAGTGAAGTGAGGCAAGCACCGGGGAAATATGTTCATTTCTCTTTATTCGTGTCAAAAGACAAGCAGCGGCATTCTGAACCAGCTGGAGCCTTGCAAGACAAGTCTGACTAATGCCTACATATAAAGAATTACAATAGTCCAGTTGTGATAGGATGAAAGCATGAATTGCCCGTTCTAGGTTTGTAAAAGACAAAAAAGATCTCACCTTGGATAAAAGCCTCAGTTTAAAGAAAGACCGCTGTACAACTAAACTAATCTGTTTCTCAAAGGTGAACTTATTGTCAAATATAACCGCCAAATTTTTTGCATGCGATTTGATAAACGGTTCTAAACTGCGCAAATTAAAATGTGAGGTTCTAGAATTGCAACTTGGTCCAAAAACAATCACTTCGGATTTATTTTTGTTGAAATTCAGGAAATTAGAGGCCATCCGGGCCTTAACTTCGCCGAAACACTGAAATAAAGGTTCTAGGGAGGGAGAACTGTTTCTCTTTAGCTGAAGATAGATCTGAGTGTCGTCAGCATATGAGTGAAAACTAATATTATATTTCCTGAAAATAAGACCCAGAGGCAACATATAGATAGAGAATAGAATTGGCCCCAGTACAGAACCCTGCTGAACACCACAAGTACAGGAGGCTGTGGAAGAGGTAAAATCTCCAATCTTCACTGAGAAAGTCCTATCAGAGAGGACTCTGGAGTGCCTTTGATGCCGCATTGCTCCAACCGAAAGATCAAGATGCTGTGGTCAACAGTATCAAATCCAAAAGCACAGCTGAGTCTAGTAAAAGATCGTTAAGGACTTTTAAAAGTGCAGTTTCAGTGCTATGAAAAGCTTTGAGTGCCTTGAAAAGCGCTATATAAATCCAATCCATTATTATTATTATTATTATTTAAAACCAGACTGAAACCTCTCGAGAACATTGTGACCAGATAGAAAAGATTGCAGCTGAATAAATACAATCTTTTCCAAAATTTTGGACATAAAGGGGAGCTTTGAAATAGGCCTGAAGTTTGCAAGAACTGAGGAATCAAGATTAGGTTTTTTAAGCACTGGCTGCACAACAGCATCTTTAAGACAGGCTGGCACAACACTAAGCGCAGTATTGCAGCAGAACCGAGCTGAAGAAAGATTTGTGGCTCTTTTTTTAAAGTTTGCTGCTCTTCCTAACTGGGATTGTCTACCATTTATTGATGTCTACACTGTGGCTAATCTGTAACTATTATAGTTGGAGTAATGTTAAAGGTCAGGCTTGAGAATCTGGCTGCAGAATAAACTTGTTGTTGCTCAAAACTTGGTGAGTGCCATTGCTGTGTTTTGTTGGCAAAGTCACAGTTTATAGGCCTGCATCAATTTCATTGTTTCAGTTTTGTGGGCATCTTGTTCTGCTTTTGTTGATGGCGATCTAAAATTGATTCAACTCGAGAGTGACAGTACAACATGCTGTTGAAAACTAAATGTTTCCCACCCCTTACGTCTTATCTCATCTCCTCTCCTCTGCTTCTTTCTTTGTCAGGTCTTTACCACAGACAAGCTCGCATATTCTTTTTATAGATTTGTAATAATTATTCGTAATTTCAATGCTCACTTATGTTAGAAAGGGGTGATTCATTGTTTCTATATGCACAAACACGCCCATGCATACAGTTTTGGTGCCCGTAATTGATTCTTAGTGTGATACCAGCAGTGAGAAATGTTAGTCTGTGGTCTTTGTTTTCCCACCACGCCCAGCTGAGTTTCACGGCACAACTGTACCTGTCGCCCACCTGAGATGTGTCATTTCCTATTCTGGCAGAGCTAGAAAAGAATGCAGAACAGACTGCATTGCTGAAGGGAAATAACCTGTGGCGTGACTTTAAATACAACAGAAAGTAGAGGCGTTGGTTTGGCTTTATTTTTACCATATTTCTATAAAGCTATGGTGAGAGTTTTTACAGGAAAGAACCTTATGCAGAACAGATAATGTGTGTGAAAGGTGGCACCAAATTAGAACCGTAGCTGCTGTTGCTATTTACAGCACTGATTTGTACAAACTAAGTTCTTCAAATATGTTAAATTAAAGTCTTAAGCCATCCATAATGCCTTTATATTTTGCTTCCAAGGAGCAGACTTTCTTGCATTTCTTGAGCAACAGTTCTCTAGGATTTTCAGAGGATTTGTCTTTGTTTTGTGTTGTTTTGTTGGACAACATGGACATAAAAGTCATTCAAGAATAAAATGACACCTAACTTTGGGGACATTCTTTCATATGATGCTTTTAAGTTCAGCAGTAGATACAACTTTGTTTAAGTTTAGGTCTATGTGCAGAGCATCCCATTTTAAAAGATGCAAACAAAATGCTGTTTTCCCCAAATCCATCTAAAACTTCTGGACATAAAAAAGCTGTTTGGAGGAGCGTAGCTGGTAACTATTGGAGCTTAGAGAGATACAGTGAACAATCTCCAGCCACCCACATCATAACTAATGCAGTGGTGAGTCCTTGTGTTTGTAATAAGGATGTGTTTTGGTAAATATTACATATTCTGTGAGCATAACTACGAAACTGAAGGCATCAGTGTGAAGGGAGCGATCAGGCAGTATCTGAAAAACTCAGTTGTGTTTGTTTGTTTGAAGCCAATTGTTAATAATGATGCTATACAGATTATTATGAAATGTCCCTGCAGAAAGTATCAAGCCTTCTAGCATGGCTGTAGATGCCTCTTGCGATTATCTTAATTTTCTTGTGGTATTGAGGGACATGTAAAACTTCTGCAAATGGCTTAAATTAGCGCTGCATCTATTTTTTCCTAATGCTTCGATCATGCCTTTATATGGTAAATGGTAAATGGCCTGTATTTATATAGCGCTTTACTAGTCCCTAAGGACCCCAAAGCGCTTTACATATCCAGTCATCCACCCATTCACACACACACACACAATCACACACTGATGATGGCAAGCTACATTGTAGCCACAGCCACCCTGGGGCGCACTGACAGAGGCGAGGCTGCCGAACACTGGCGCCACCGGGCCCTCTGACCACCACCAGTAGGCAACGGGTGAAGTGTCTTGCCCAAGGACACAACGACCGAGACTGTCTGAGCCGGGGCTCGAACCGGCAACCTTCCGATTACAAGGCGAACTCCCAACTCTTGAGCCACGATCGCCCCTGTATATATATGATAATCATAATGCTTTGGTTCGCATCTTACTTACACATGATGCAGCTTTTGTGCTTTAGGACAAGGCACTCGTTGATGTTCTGCTTTATGCATGTTTTCTTTGGTTTATTTTGTGATTTAAGCCTGAGCAACTAACAAACTTATTACACATTTAGCACCCTAACTCACAAGCAATGTGCCATGACAAGACTCTGTTGCCGTAGTAGGGATCAAAATAAAGATCTGAATATCTGAATCTTTATAGGTTTGTTTTGGTGTATATAACAGTTTGCAGCCACTCTCATGCAGTAATCCCCACGGGGAATAGCAGCATACAAAGAACACAAGCACAAGCGGACCAGTTGAACTGGCCAGTAATCACGTCGTACCTCTCCCTGCAGCCTTGTGTCGCAGCCTTTAATTAGCCCAGAAATCCAGCCGTGTTCACTGTTGATCCCTTGCTACATTTCACAGGGATTAGTTTCCCCTTGCAATCCTTTATGTAACCCATTACATCGCTGGCCATTGCAAATTAGCTTAGGGCAGTAATAGTGTGTGGCATTAGACGAGTCAGTGAATATTATATGGTGTGCAAACATATGCCCTATTCACCTTTAACCCCTCATTTGTCCTCCATTGTTCAAAGCCTCTGCTTATTTCTTTAGCTCCCGGGACTACTCAGCTACCTCGCAGGAAAGCTCATAGGAAGGCGTTATTAACACCCTCATCCCAGAAACCAGAGATTAGCCAACATACATCTGTCGCATGAATTCTAGTAACTGTGATACTGACTGTGTGTATGTCTGTGCGTGCATGTGTGCGTGTTTAGATGATCCGTTTGTAACATTAACATTATAATGTTTGCAATGTTTCATGTACAGTAAACGACAGCATTTGTCTTAAAAGATGGGTTCATCTTGCGTGACAGTTATGAGCAACAAATCAGTGTGTTACCCACTCTGGATAGAAATGTATTAGCAGAGTGTGTACTGTTTAGTACAGTATGTGAACTCCTGGGTAATAACGCCAAGAAATCTGAAAAATGAAACAGCGCAAACAAGGCCACTTTGATATTCGTCAGAGATTTTCAATTTTCTCCTCACAAAACGTATCTGCTGACGCGAATCAAATAAAAGGCTGGAGTTGAGGAATATCTCTTTTTATAAGTCTGCCATTTGCAAATTTTATAATATAATAATAAAAAAAATCCTGTGCACCCACGAGTACTGGACCTTTTAAATTGTTAAAGTTTCAGTTATATTGAAAGAACTCATTTCGTTTAGCATAGGAAAGGGGAGCTGAATATCAGCATGGGCATAGGGGCAGCTGTGGCTCATGTGGTTCAGTGGGTTGTCCACCAATCGCAGCCCCAAGTATGGCTGAATAGGTGAATGAGAATCACCATAAAGACTGCTGTGGTAAAAATGTGCCATTTAAGTGCACAGTGTGGGGCCTTTTGGGCCTGTTTGCCATCATGGTATCAAGGCCAAGGATAAAATTACAGGAAAAAAATTAGATAAAGCTTAAAACTGGATGACACAACAGAATAGGTGGACTCTAAAAGAATATTGTGCAGATCTGATCCAAAGATAACTGACTCGTCTGTATGTGAAGAGCAAACATTCATTCATTGTAGAAAGCCAGAAAAAACACACTAAAGATCTCCAGGGATGCTTCTGTGTCCTCTAAAAACCCGAGGCCTTTCACTTCCTGACTCATGCTGTGAAGAGGAAATGGGACATGGGTTTTTAGTCAAACTGTCCCATTTCCACAAATCAATAACATTAGCATGTCGTACATAGGCTACAGGGTGTCATTTGGTCAGCCTTCTGCTCATATCATTTCTTTTAATTCATCCAACAGAACAGCACTGGCTACGAAAAAGAAAAGGACATCATCTCTGTCGTAAGTTTCTCACTTATTTCTATGTTCGTCCGTTTCATTGTGCCTTAGAGTAATTTAACCTGTTTTGCTGTCCTTTGTTTTACTATGAAGTAAATGAGATATTCTGAATGGCACGCTATACAACGTGTTTCTTTCCTCAGTGCCGTCAGTTGGTGGCGGTTTGTGACGAGATCCTGAACTGCTGCCCCGAAGCGCTCCTCAATCACACCGCTCAGCTAGAGAGTGTCGAACTGATACCCGTAGCACCCGGTGATCAGCTGGTAAAGACATCTTTCGCATTATAACTGTAGAATTTTTGCCTTCATTGAATTTAGAACTCCTGAGAGGACGTATTGTTTCTAATGGCAGACAAAGGAAAACATCTGTGTACATGTTTAAAAAGAATTAGTGCATTAAATCCAGTTATTTATACTCATTTTTGAATTTAAACCTCACTCGCTAAAGTTTTTCCTCTGGTCCACTTTCCTAATCATCCATGTCTCCTACTTTTCAAATCTCATCTCTCTGTTTCTTCACTTCCCTTTTTTGTCCTACTTTTTTCTCGCTGTTTTATTTTCAGTATTCATTTCCTGTCTTCATCATTGCCCGGTGGTTTCCATCATCATCACCACTTCTTCCATCTAACTCAAGGTTCTCCTTGTACCTGTTCCTATTAGATTCACGAGAACCCTTATCTCAGTTGTGTACTTTTTGTGCCGCTTCTTCTCTTTTTTCCTCCAAGTCAGAACATCAAGTAGTAAAATTACAGCTCTCATCTTTGTTTGTGATTTACGTAATCTTGTGTCCCTTTAGTTTCATTTTAATCCCTACAGAGAAATGCGTTTAACCAATTTCCTTCCCTTTTGTGATTTGTGCTTAACAGCGAGCGTCAAAAACTGATTGTCCTCGACGGAGAGAAATTGATTGGAGCACGTCAGCAATAGTGCTTTCTGCCTGTCGACAGATTAAAGAGTAACGAGAACTAAAAAGAGAAACCAAGGGAAGTGAGGGACAGGAAGGATGATGATTTATGCACTTTCAGTGTAGCCAGCATGACGTATACCCGCTCAAGTCATGACGTGCACACGAGTCCAAAGCACACAAAAAAATAAATTTTCAAATTCACATTTCTGTCAGTAACAAAGGAGATAAGGTGAGAGCGAGTCATGAGTTATGAAGTGAAGATAAAAGAAGATGTGCAAAAGCATTTCAGGTGGGGATTGTTTGCAGTACACGACTAAGAGAAAGTGACTCAGTCTGGCTCCTAGTGTTCATTATAGGTAGATTTATATTTTTTGGACTTAAGAAAGAAACTAAATATGGCTTTTTCTAAGCATATTATTAAAATGGACTATTTATTTCTTTTTTTTTCTTTTTTTTTGGACTATTTATTTCTAAGCACTGAAAACATTTATTGAACAATGAAGCTGTTTGCAGCTTTCATTGATTATAAAGGCAGATAATTACTGCTGCGTTCTGCAATTCTCTCTTTCATTATGCTTTAGTCATCACTCTCATCCACACTTGGACCGTATTTACTCCAAACTACAGTGCGTTTAATTATTAAATGTATCTATAAATGTAATAATTTGATTTATTGGTGGTTGTGACTAAGGAGGTCGTCTACTAATCAGAAGGTTGGTGGTTTGATTCCTTGCTCTTCCAGTCTGCAAGATACCGAACCAAGAATTTTCCCATATGCATCCATGTGAGTGTGTGAGTGTTAGGTTCAAAGTGCACATGCTTTAAAAAAAAAAAGTACTTTTATGAATGTGTACGTGAATGGGTGAATGAGGTTTACAGTAATAAAGCTCAAACTGAGTAGAAGAGGACTATGTGAGCACTGATGTGCCTTTTAATTATTAAATCACTTTTGAGCTTTTTAGTCAAAAATGGATCAACTCCATTCATATTTCCACAGTTTCTGTCGTGATAAGTATTTATTATGTGATCAGGGCTTTCTGGAATGCAATTATTTGTCTCCCCATACGCCCATTATATTAAAATGATCAGTCACAGCAAGATGACAGGTGGAGGCTGACACCAATATCTTTATGTACATAATCTGATAATGACGGCAAGAAGACGCAGTAAATTTATCTGTCCATTACGGTGAATCATTCTGATTCAGCGATGTGCAAAATTAACATTCTGTGTGGCAAAGTTCATAAATTTATCACTCGGAAAAGTACGTAACATTTTTCCTTTTTTTTTGCTTTCTTTCAGGGCATCGAGATAACATCCACCAACTCCAGCAACCACTACGTGACTGGAACTGCCGCTGAGGTCAGACTCTCGCCTTTATTTTTCTTTCCTCATTGTTGACTCAGCCATCAAACCACACACTGTTAACCATCGCTGCCTCACAAGTGCTCGTAAGCAAGCCACTTATCGTGAACTTCAAACCAACCTGTCAACAGTTTGTCTCTTTACAAGAGCCCCGTGCAGATCCTTTACAGTGCCTCTATATTTCTTAACCAGCTCTGTTAACATGTACTCATGTATATGTGTACTCACTGATTGGCTAGAAGTGCAGGAAAATATAGCAGATGGGATTTATTGCTTTAAAAGGATCGTTATGATAGCGTCGTGTTATGCTGAGCTCTGCCAGATATTTTTGCAGGAGCTGACACTTTCATACTCATTTACACTTCTTCTATCAGAAGGTTTTGTTCTGCTTAGGACAGAATAGCACAATTCTGTCTGAGTTTCTTATCTAGAAGGAACTGGAAGTATATTTCCAAATGTGAAAAGCAAAAATAAAACACGAGCATCATTTGGTTTCTTGTTTTTGATTCTTCTAAAAAAGAAACTTTTATCTGATTTCATAAAACTACACCATCCTCTTTTTCCTTTTTAAAGTCACATGCAGAATCTGCTAAATTGGGCTATCCTCTCATCTGCACAGTTAAAGTATAAAATTAAGATTTTCATCGATTTCTTGTGGAAACATTAGTTCTCTACCAGGCAGAAATCCCCTTGGAAGTACTTTGCGTGAGGTATTATTTTTAGCTGCTGGCTTATCTTTCCTTGCTTCGCTGTCGCCGAAACTGACACCAATATCAGTCCTCGTGCTGCAAATACTGGCATACTGTTTATTTTTAAATCTCTACAAGGCTGCTTGTTCCAACCATAAGTAAGACTGGATGTAAACAAGTTTATAACACATTGTGACTCACAGGATTTTCCTATGTGTGTCAGATATTCAGTTAAACACCGGCTGTAGCTGAGCGGGAAACTGGAGGCAACAACAGGGAGATCTGGTACATGTGGTGCATTACATTACAATAGTGGACTTCATTAGCTTTACTTTGTAACCATTTGGCTTTTGATGTGGATAAAAGCTTCTCTGAGAAAAATGAAATCATCTAATGGATGCGCCGCAGATGAACGAATTTCTGAGAAAGCCAAAGATCCTTTGTATCGGGAGCTTATAAAATGTATGAGGGAGTGTTTATGAGTGAAAATAAGAAGGGCTTGTGAAAGGATGAGGAGGAGAGGGGCAGAAAGATGAAGATGTTATTTTTCCATGATGTCAACCTCAAAGGCTCCCCTGCTACTTGTAACATTGCTGTGGCTGACGGCTAATAAGAGATATGGCCACTGTCCACAAATACAGATAAACTGCATGAATGTGGGAAGGATCCATGCACTGCCTTGCACAGACAGGGCCTTGGCTTATAATCACAATATCGACCTTCACAATATCAGCAGACTGTCTGATGTCGAATTCAGTGTCAAATTTGCTATATTATGAATGCAGTCACATACAGTATTTATAGTTTTATTCAGTCATAGTCAGCAATGCTTGATTTTTGCACAGATATGATGCTGTATGCATTTGATTTATTGGAGTGTCCATATATTGAGATTTCTGTCTAGTTGCTTGACCCTGAAACATTATTTTATGGAAATTTGTTTAAATATTCCTCACAAACTGATAACATCATATTGAATTAAATGTACCAGGATAGGAAACCATAAACACAACTTCTGTCTGGTTACTTGAACACATATTACAGGATAAACATAGATGATGTACTTTATAGATAGCTTCCAAAGGAGCCAGACTAATTAAGTGGTTTTGATCAATGGTTCTCCTGGTTTTCTGAAGGTCTTTCAACGTTACAGTAAACCACAATACACAAGAGTTGGACTGAACATCAGTATCAAAGGTTTTATGGAGTGATAAATGCAAGTTAGAAATTTATGGAGAAGGAGATAAGGTGAACAGGTCAACTGTGATTGTGTATCAGAGCTATAATGGTTTTGTAGTTTCTAATTAGTTTTTATTATTCCACTTTGACTTAGTTTCCAGAGTTGCGTTGCTTGTTTCAGTTCAGTTTTTATTGCTTGAAAATGTTTAGTTTTTGTTGAGTTTTTATTAATTTCGATGTTCGTTTTAGCCTTTTATTGCATGGAGGCACATATGCAGGAGGCACAGTTTAGTCTGAGTTAGTACAGATATTCTAATAAAAACTAAAACTTTTGAAAGAAGTTGACTCTCAATAGTCTCAATAAACAGGTCCGTCAAAGTTTCATCAGCGATTTTTTTTACAAGATAAACAAGTACTAAAAGTAAAGATAGCACCTCTTTATTATTATTTTATTTTAAAATTTTTATTATTAATTTTTATTTTTTTAAGTTCACAAAATAATTGGTGAAAAGTTAACTAAAACATGCAAACATCTAAAGATGAGCTTTGAATGTCCTTCAAGAAGACTGCTTAAAGAAATTACAAGAGTTCAGGTTGTGTTGAAGAATTGTAAACCTTAAGACTTTTGCATTATAATATGTATATATATATGTATATATGTATATATACATATATATAAATTAGATGGGTTCGGCATTTTTATATGTGTTTTTTAAAGTTATTATGTTATATGTGGTGTACATGTATATATATATAAGTATACATATATAAGTGGGAGGGGGATAGGGGAATATGTAATAAAAGTACAAGTATTAATAGAAATGCACAATGTGTCGCTGCACCTGTATAATATATATACTATAATAATATAGTATAGAATATAATATAATATAATACTATACTGTATCTAATCTAACATCCAAACAAAGAACAGAACTCTCCCTATTCCCGACTCACAAAGGCTGAATAAAATCACACAACAAGAAAACATAATAAAACAAACTACTTTAAGTGCCAATTACAAATTTATGCCGCTGTCTGTGAAAAACAAATCGTGTAATTGCTGAAATCTATATCTGATTTGTTTAAACCCAAATATAGATGTGTTGATTGTGTTGATTTTCTCTGTTTCTGCAGCCCTCTACTGATGCCTACGTGAAGGTCTTGGCTGGAGATGAAGTGATCCAAGTCAATGATCAAATAGTGGTGAGTGATACCGTACATACAGCACTTAAGGGCCTAATGCTCTGCACTATAAATATGTGTGTGTGTGTGTGTGTGTGTGTGTGTGTGTGTGTGTGTGTGTGTGTGTGTGTGGTCCTGTTAGTCTGAGACAGTTCTCCTCCTGCAAAGTCTGAGTGTCTTATACAATAACCTTCACGGTGAAATAACCATCGGTGTTGCTGCCTCAGGTGGGCTGGAGCAGAGTTAACCTTGTGAAGAAGCTGCGTGAGAATCCCAGTGGGGTGACTCTCGTCTTGAAGAAGATCCCTGGATCAGTGCAACGCAACAACTCAGCCCCGCTCATCTCTACACAGGTCCGGGCTCATTAAAATCCTCCTCCACTCACTTCTTCACTCCACAAACTGTACAAACTTTCTTCAAAATAGTCAGTGAATAAAAAAAAAGCCCCAATGTATTTACCTTTTTATATATTATACGATACTTGTACTTTCCACATAATTTGGAAAACAGACTTCACAGGAAAATTATGCTAAGGCCTGTGAATAACACTTCAGAATCTATAACAATGGCGTCTCAAGCTACTTTCACACTCACACAGTGGCCCTGAACGTCTCTAGACATCTGCGGGAGCTGTATGTGAGAACACAAATGTCCAGCTCAGTTGGATCTAATATTTTTAATGGTCTTTACCCTGCAAGCTCTCTGGTACAAAGTCTGTGTGACGTCTGATTGAGCCTCTGCGAGAAAAGAGAAGGTAATTGTCCTGTGAATGCACAGCCAGTGAGTGTCACCGTGTCCTGCCAGCTGTACGCTCTACCCAGGCTCTAACTTCACCTAAATGACACAAGAGTATTTCCAGCAGGGAGAATGTGTCTGACCCTGCCATTTGTTTGCTCAACCCCACAAAATGTCATGATTTAATTCTCCTCACGTAGTCTCAAAATTAAAGCTGTGAAATTGATGGCAGATACACTATAGATATATCATGGGGGAAATCTCCATTTTTGTAGCAAATCTTCTCAGAAGCTTAGAAAAGGTTATCTATAATGACTGGATGCCAGCATTTAATACGACACATTTTACGCCCTCACGGTGACTAGAACATTTTTGAATTACATTTTTCTCCTCTCTGTCATGCTCATACTTTTAATCATTTGTGAAGCTAAACAGAAGAAACCTCAAAGGCAGCAATATTCTGCTTTCAAGCGTCTGCTGTCTGTGTTCATTTTAGGATAATTACATCCAGGGGTGAGAGTTGAGCGTCAAATCCTCTCTTAGAAACCTGATTGTTTTATATCAGGGGGATTCTTTTATGAGAATCCCCTCTTTGATTTCCGTTTAACCTCATTTGGGATCTATTTCCATAAACACTTGCGCACTCTCAGTAGTCACCATGCCAACTGTTGTTTGTCTTTGAACAACACCCTGAATTACACACTGCATCTGATACAAACGTGCACGCACGCACGCACGCGCTGTGAGCATTTCACACCCCCCTCGTGACCATCACCGTGCTAATCTCAGATCTAGCTGGCGGCATAGGGTGAGAAAAACATTTAAAAGATGTGAATCAGCTGAGTGTATGAACTCCATATTGTCCTCAGAAGATGCCCTGCTTTTCTTCCAAGAACTTCGCCGGCTGTGTGTGTAGAATTGTGTGCACGCGGTGTCTGTGTGTGTTTGTTTGTTTGCGTTGCCGTCTTGTCTGCTAAGCCACAGAGCACACAGATGGCAGAGCCTAGGAGAAGGTTGCAATTAGAGTCTACCGTGACATCCAGCTTCTTAACCCTCCACCGACCCCTAAATGCAGACAGTTCAACCTGCACACTCACACGCTGTTGTGTTTTCAGAAAGAAGAGGACAAGGAGGAGAAATCAGAGGAGGAAGAAGAAAAGGACGATCAAGAGGGTCCACGGCATTCATTACTCAAGAGAGTGGCAGCATCTGTCAGGTCCTTGTCTATCAGTTGAGGGCATTCATTTGCTTGTCCTTTAATAAGATAGAACTTAACAACTGCTACTTGTGTTTAATACTCTAAACCATACAGCAGCACCTGGGTTTGTCTCTAAAATAAACATCAAGAAGAAATCCAAGCTCCATTTAAAGTTAGAATAATAGATGTAGATTTCCGAGGGGATGCATGGAATCCCATCTGAAATATAAACCTTTCTACCCCCCAATTTAGAACACGTGCATTTGCCCCCTCAGTAAACATTAAAAAGGAATCGCTTAGAAGAATTGCTGTAACATTAGTCAGCAGCATAACAATGGCTCCCAGACGGGTGGCTCTTTTTCCTTCAGCATTGTTTTTGTTGCGTTTTGTTTTTTAGTCGCATTATTTTCTCACCAAAAACATTGCGATTTTGTTTTTTCCTGCTTTCAATGTGTTTTATTCAGCTTAACAACATTTGATCTTTCTGGGTCACCACATTGTAAAACCTTAACCCAATAACACAATAAAGTCACCACTGCTCAACAAAGTTTAAAATACTTTATTAAGGAGTAGAAAGTCAAATGTAATGTCCCGCAACTGGGCCCCAAAAGGATAAAGAATCCAAACTTTTGTTTTCAGACACGATGTACATGAAAACATGGTTTAAACATTAACATCTCGATTTTTGTCTATGGAAAGAAAAGGTTTTGTGCATACACCCGAGGCACAATCCACAAATAGTTTGGCCATATTTAGCAACCCAACAAGTGAGAATGCTTTAAGAAAGGTATCATTACATCGCCTAAATGCCTGAGAATAAGAATGAAAGATTAAAAAAATACATAAACAAGAATGCAAATAATGCAAAATTGAATAAAATATGCAAAATTGTAGACAGACGTCTAAAACTGATTTAAAAAAAAAAAATTTTTTTGCCAATTGTCTAATATTTTCTGAATTTAAATATTCTTTTTTGCTTTTTAAAAAAAATTGTCAATCACTTTGTTTGCATACATGCATGAGAAGTTGAATACTGATCTGGTTACACAGCATTTACTCAGTAGAGCTGAACATCCCTGAAACCCTTTTGACCTTGTTCATCTGCCAGCACCCGGCAGGTTTCCCATGAGGTCACACTGCAAATGCCACAAATTCCACTGCGCGCTCGCAACACACGACTGACTGGAAATGAGTTAAAAGGAAGAGATGAGGAGAAAGATTTAAAAAATGCAGGGAAAAATTAGTAGACGGGAGGAAAAGAGTGATGAAGAGGCAAACAGGGACAGCGAGAGCTGATGAAGAGCAGGCGGACTCAAGCAAATGGATGGAGTGGGCGGTGATGGTGCCTTGTGGTTGTAAATAATTCTGACACATTCTAATATACAACAGCTACATTTTAAGAAAAAAGGGAGAAACTGGCAAATAAAGTCATATTTTATCTCTTTAAATTACTCTTTTTAAGGACTTGTAGTTTTGTAATGTGCTGTTAGTGTTTTCCAGCTAGAGGTTTCACTTTATATCAGCCACATGTGGCAACTGTGAATATAAAGTAAGATAAAAATCTGTATTTTTGCAACATGTTTATGTAATTTCCTCGCTGCTCATTCTTTGCTCAATGTTTCTTTTCATTTGGACTTTTAATTTTATAATACCAGATGCTGCATCAGTGGAACCCAAGTGTTTTGACTGATATTTCTATATATTTTGTTACAGACGAGCTGTTCAGGGGCCAGAGGTGCAACAGCAGCCCATGGGACAGGAAGAATCTGAAATATCCTCAGTCAAGGAGCTTGAGGAAAATCTGAGCCTCACTTCATATCAAAGCCGACAGGGGGCGCTTTTGGCACCAGGTAAGACAAATTTGCAAGATTTTATCTTTTCTTATAACTGATTATATTTTAGTTACTTTGTGTTTTTCTTTTCAGAAGGATTTTAAACTGTTGATTACAACACACAAAGTGTATTATCGCGGCATGCCACACTGTAATAGTTTCACTATCATTTGACCTTCTGCACAGAAACCACAATGTAACTGAGGTGCAAAGATGTGGGTTTATTTAGAAACTTCATTCTGTTTCCCAGCAGGGTCAGAGAGCTTGAGAGGTTCAAGGCTCTCACTAAATCGCCTGAGAGACCGCTCGCCCTCGCCTGTAAGAACCAAACAGGACAGAGCTAGCATCAGTTCCTGCCCTGATATGGTGGGACACACGGTGAGGGGAAATTGAGAACATTCACTAACAGTTGTTTTTGTTACAATCCAGGCATTTAATGGTGATTTAATTAAAGTAAGCTTTTAAACACTGAGTGATCGCTGTCTGATTATCTTTTCAGGGGAACAAGGATGGTAAGAAGACCTCCACTAAAGGTAAGATTTTCTTTATCACAGGACAATAAAATAAACAAAACACTGAAGTGTTTTTGTAATGACAAAATCAGCCCCGAACTGATAACTCCTCTGTAAGCTGTGGCTTATAGAAGAGTGTCTGTAAGACCAGGAGCACAGCAAATCTCCCTCACCAGGCGTGGCAGATGGACTGGTTGTGCCAGGTTTCTGCCTGTTAAAAAGGAGTTTTTCCTTTCCACTGCTAACAAAGGGCCATCTAATTACTGTGTTTTTCTCTCTATTATTATTATAGTTTCTTAAGCTCACAATATAAAGTGGCTCGAGGCAACTGTTGTTGCCATTTTGTGCCACATGAAATGGTCACAGAATGATAAGCATGTCCAAAACACAACTAAGACTAAAGAAAAACAATGAAAATAAAGCATTGCAAAGGAAAGAAGAGATAAATAGCCAAGAAATACATGCCTAAACAGAAACAAGAGGTAAAATATAATGATTCTTTAACAAAAAAAATCCTGACTGAGGATGATTTATTCCACTGAAAACCTGTAGAGTGCCTGAAACTTGTCCTGCAAAGGTTACTGGAAAACCTGATGGGAACAGTATGTACGGGTTAAGCAGTTAGTGAACTGTGTAACACAGTGTAACACAGTTTCAAATGTGAGAAGCGATGTGAGTTTGTTGGAAGCTTTATGGATGATACTAAGACAACTCAGCTGTGTGATACAGAGATTAGGAGGGTTCAGTTGCTGTGGCAATAATGTAGCAGTAAAGAATAACATGAATTGAGTGCTTGGAATTGCAAAGAAAGATCAAGTCGAATTCCCCCCAAATAAAAACTGCTTCGACTTAAATATTAAATCGTAAATTTTCTGTGCTTTTATATTTCCTGGAATGGTTTTAAAAGGATCTAATACTGGAGACATCGCAAAAGTCCAAAAAACCCCAAGAAATACCCAAAAATTTAGTTCACTTATCATGATCATTATCTCCCTTCTCTTCCTTATTTGTCTTTCAGGAAAGACGACGGCTATGAGCCGGCGTCGTGTGTCCTGCCGTGACTTGAGTCACCCCGACTGCGATGGTTGGCTCTGGAAGAAAAGAAAGGAGAGCAGTGTCTTCATTGCACAGAAGTGGCAACGGTTCTGGTTCGTGCTCAATGGGCCTCACATTTACTGGTACAAGAGTCAACAGGTGAGCAAAAAATCAAGAAAAAGGTCATCATCGCTGTTAGTTCATATAATACCTAAAGCACATGATCTATCTGAGTTAGTGCCACATGCATTATTAACTATCAAAATATTTTGCATTCATCTAATTGTCAGTATGTCTAATTTTCTTCAATTGTATTTCAGGAGGAGAAGGCAGAGGGGTTTCTCAATATATCCAGCTATGGCATAGAAAGCGCCGGAGAGCACAAGAGAAAATAGTAAGAGTGAACCCAGTGATGAGTCACATAATGGTGCCATAATGGAAAGCCATGGTTTAAAACAGCAATTATATTATATATGCACATGTTCTGCATATTTAGGTCTTCATTTTTGTGACACCCCCGCTCCTTCTCTCTGTTTTCTCCCTACCAGCGTATTCCAAATGTGCCACCCGAAATTTCAGAACTTTATTTTCGCTGCGGACAATGTCAATGACATGAGCAAGTAAGTTCATACTGTATAATGATATAACAATGTCACAATCGGCTGGTTGTGTCGGGCACTAGCTCGAACACAATGCAGTTATTCATTCCTTTTGCTAACAGTCTATGTTAGAGGTGGTAAAGTTGTAACAGGTGGTGGTGTTCACTGCCCCCTGCTGGTAGCTTGTTTCAGTCTTCTCTAGTGAGACTGTTATGCATTGTTTAAAGATGTTATCCTCAACATACTCTCACTAGACACTTTATTAGATAGATGCTGCAAGTATCAAGCTGGACTCCCTTTTACCTTTTACATCCCAAAGGTGCTTTATTGAATTGAGATCAGGTGACTGTTGGAGGCCAGTTGTGAGTGCTGTGAACCTGGACACAGACCAGTACAGTACTTAATAATAAAGTGCTTAGGTAAATGTGTATGAATATTGGTGACATAGCTTATCCCCTTTTTTTTTCATCAGATGGATCAACTGTCTGATTACAGCCATACAGAAGCACAAGAAGTTCAACAAAGGCCCAGATAATGAGGAAGGTGTGGAAACATTTCTCTTATGCTTTTAAATTTTTACTCTAAATCACTTAATTGTATGTGCACAATACAATTCATGTTTTCCCATATATTTCCTACGGCATTAGCAATAATGCATCGTGATGTGTCCTGCTTGAGCAAATAAATGGTAGATATAATGATATTTTCGCCATAAAAAATAAGAGCAAATTGTAGTCTCATAATTATCTAGTAACACAGAGCATTATTGTTAATTACTGTAGCTTTGCCCATTTACAAATGGCAGTCCTGATGCTTCACATTTTAGGTAATGGCATTACATTGACAGCTGTGTTCATTTATAAACAGAGTGTTACAGTGAAACTGAATCAGAGAGCGAATCATCTCCTTCAACCCGCAGGAAAAACAAGGTTAGCGCGGTAAGAGAGTTATATATTGCACAAATAATCATTAAAGCATGCACATACACATCCAGATTACATTCATTTCATATTTGTCTTGATTATCTTTCTCAGAAGGTACAGTCCAGCACCCTACCTCTCCCCAAGGGTAAGAACAGGGCGCCATTACCTAGACCTACAACAGAGGGCAGCAAAGGAACAGGTATTTGTTATGTCACACTGCCTCTCTCTTGCTCTCTCAGTAATAAAAAATGTCTTTAATCACAGCGTAATGAGTGTTAATATTTTAAGACTCATTAAGTTTTAATATTCTCTGAGAGAGTAAATAAGATTAATTGTGTTGTTTACTTACCTTTAATCCTGTTTTGGATAGATGGTTCACAACAACTGTGTGACTGTGTTTTTTTCCTGTGTGTTTCCTCACTTCTGTTAGAACCTGGTCAGGTAGATGAGATGGGCATGATGCTAAACAATCTAAAGGAAGGGGGAGTTTCTCTGATCGGCCACGAGCAGCCGTTCACGCACGACCACTTCAGGAAGTCATTCATTCGGCGCAACAAAAATCCCGTCATCAATGAAAAGGCACTCACGCTCCGAGCTCTGCAAAGCACTCTAAAGGTGAGGAAAGGTCTTATCCAGTCTTACCTTTCCTTGTGTCTGCATGGAAACCCATGCGATTCAGCATTAACTCCAGCAACTGATACACAAAGCTGCGATGGTCCTGGGTCAGTGACCCAGTGTTTTCTGTTTTGTATTATTGATCTTTGATTTCTTGATGTGTCTTTGTTAATGCTTAGAGTTTTGGTTCTTGTGTTTAGTGTTTTGTTATATCTATCCATGTCCTCCCCTAGTGCTCTGTTCGTGTTCCTGAGTTTGTGTTTGTAAAACAGTTTGTAAATTTCCTGTTTTACTTTGAAGGTCTGTGTCTCTCATGTCTAGGTTCAGCTGTGTCCTCCTCTGGTGTGTCATTCCCTTGTGTGTTTATATAGTGTGGTTTCACCCGTGTTCATTGTCGCTCTGTCTGTGTTATTTGGGGAATCTCGGTGTTTTTCCCTGCGTGTCATTCCGTGAGTTATGGTTTCGGGTTTTGTTTGTTTCTAGTTTTCCCAGTTTAGGTTTATCTTTAGTTCTGTTCTCGCTTTTGTTGTTTTCACCTTCCAAAATGAAGCTCCTTCGCATCACAGTCCTTTCTCACAACACCACACGACTGCTGCTGCAGCCGTGACAGTAGCAGGTACATTTATCACTGAGTGCATGACAAATGGCTCAGCTGGTGAATTAACCAAGCATCTTAATTATCGAAAGTTGCTCTGGCAGGAGCTATATAACAAAATTAAAAATTCAGCTTTTATTAGTAACTCGCTTTGGCCGTAGGGAACATGGAAGACATGGGTAAAACCACTCCTATTTAAAACTGCAACGCACTGTTTCCCACAGCTTGAAATTCACTCGGCGGTGATGGATGGTGTATATATGACAGATATTCCTTAAACGCCTCACATATTGTGAAATGAGAAAGTCTCATCCAAACACCTTCAAATTCAATACTGTTCTGCTCAGTATCACAGGTGATTTATACTTCTAGTAAGTCTGTGCCGTAGGTGGATTGTAACTGCAAACCTCTCTGAAACCCTACGCCATAACCTGACGTGCACTTTCCTGGAAATGTAACTACACATCTCATGTTCATCTCCTGCTGTTGTTTCAGTTTTTAAATTAAAGAGTGGGAACCCAGGAGGGGAAAAAAGTCCCATCATTCTATTTATTTCTATTGTGGCTGGCACTTCATGTAAAACTGTCCACATAACCACAAGGTAACTGAGACATAGCAGTGTTGGCCACTTATGCGTTGGCTATGCAAATATTCACTGCAGAAATCTAAATATAGGAAAAGAACATTGCATATAGAGACTCCTCAGTTAAGTAAAGTGTTTGTGCAAGTTTTATGAAATGAGGCATGAATGAAACTATATCAAGAAACTGTCTTGCTCAGAAAGGTTTTTGTGTTCAAATGGTCAGAGGGTGATATTAAAATTCATCTGCATGGTCGCTGACTGGAAATGCTTTTTCTCCACAGGCCAAAGAAGCGGAGTTGCAGCAGATCAACAAGATCCTGGGCGACTCCGATCTGACACCTTCAAAGTACCGTCAGTGGAAGGAGAACAACGAGGAGCTGTTCAAGGAAATTGAGAAACTGGTCTCGCTCAAGGCCTCCAAAGCAGGGGACCATGCACCTGAGCAGGACACGCCCACTGAGGAGGTTGCCCTAGAAACTGTTGCCAAGGAAACAGCCGCCGCAGAGGCAGAAGGCGCATATAGACTAAGCCTTAGCGATGGGGAGCAGTTAGTCGATGCAGAGCCATCTGACGTTCTTCTGGAGATGTCACAAGCGTCTCCGAGCACAGACAGCAGCCCAGTATTAGAACTCTCTTTCGGCTCGCTCCAGGATTCAATAAACAAACAGCTGAGGGAAATGGCACAAAGTGGAGACACTTCAGAGAGCTACTTCTTCATTTAAAGCCACACCAGTTCAAAGTTGCTCTGTTTAATAACAGTTAATAATGTTAGACAAATGAAAGCTTTTCTTCATGCAACAATGTGAGACAGCGCAGACGGTTTTTTTCATTGGGAGCAGTTAAAAGTTGTATTAAAAATGGCCACAAAATCAAACATTTTTAAATCAAACATGTCAGTGAAATACATCAATGCATACTTGTTTGTCTTTTTGTTTAGGAAACAAATTTCGATAAATGACAAGTTTACAACAGCAAAGAGAACATGAAATTACCAAGTGTCACAGTCTCAGTTTGGTATATATTTATATAATTTTAAAATTATCATTCTTCTTCTTCTGTGGTTAAAAATACCATCAAGTATGACTTTGCTTGGAACTTGTGATATAAGTTGTACCTTTTGCAATGTGATATGTATGTACAGTTTTACTATAAATACTCTATGTATTTGTTTATTGACATTACCTTAATAAAGGTCCATGTGAATAATTTTGTACACAACTTTTACTCCAGAAACACTGCTATTGCTCGTCTGGGTAAGTCCTTTTCAAACTCCCTTCATGACCTTAATGAGAACCTTTCACCAAAAATTATATATTTAATGAACTTAAACCTCCTAAGACCTGAACTCTTTCATGGCATGCATTTTTAATTTCTCTTTGCTATTTGGGCTGATTGAGACCTGTTGAATGTAAAAACAAAGAAATTTCTTTTTATCTGATTTTGCTCTTCAAGGGCCTGATATGCACCCATGAGGTCATTCGTTTTCAATTTCAGTAGAACAGTGGCAGTATAATGTCCTCGTAAGTGGATATCCAGCCCTTGTAGAGCTAAATTTAGTATTGTGGTCTAGACAACCCAAAATTTGGACACCGGGTCCTGGATCCTAGGAGAATAAAGAACAGCTGCATGACAGCCGAGTTTCTCGATTACCTTTTGCCTGGATCTGCTGTAAATGCACTAAGACAGATGATGTCTTCCTGAATACTAAGACATCCCATGCGACCCTGCTGCTTTATACTGTAACCTTCACTTGCTAAATTAAAAAAAAGAGAGTGTAACGATCACTGAAGAGTGTTATGATGTTCTGTGATTTCCCGCAACTGAGTGGGAGATAACTGCCCAGACTTGGTAAAGTATTGTGTCTGTGTTTCTAAATGTGTGTGTCTGTCTTCAGTGCATGAATTACACCCTCCTCTGTGTCTGAGACCTCTTTTAAGCCGTCCACTGACGTTTACTACTAAGTAGATAAAATGTTTACTTGTTCTGTGCGAGCAGGTCTCAAAGACCTGCGTTTTCAACCATGATGTGAATTTCTCTCCTCTCCTGAGGTTGTTTGTTGCCAGCTGAAGCGATTGAATAGGTTATTCTCACATCGGATTGCGATCTCTCCACGTGGCTCCAGGCAACATTCACATCTAACATCTATTCACATAATGTTGCTTGGTTTAAATGCAGTGAACTTGTCTGCCGTACAACATGTGAGATGATCACTCTGGCTCTCGGCCTCGTCTTAAGACAAATAATGTGAATTTATTTCCATATTAAACATGTAAATGTATTTAGCTTCCAAAGTTATCTTCATAAGTGAATTGCATGTGCTCCTATTTCCTGATTTCGTTTTTCTTCATTGCAGCATAACCTACCTAATCTGAAAAGTAATAAATAAATAAATGCAACAGATTGTGATAAATAGTTTTTTATTTAGTGCAACAAATATGAGCACAAAATGACAACACAAACCAGTCATTTGCAAGGAATAGAAAATACCCTTTTGTATATCCTCCTGTGACGCCTTCTTTAATATTCATAGTGCTCATCTTATTCCAGAAATATAATGTTACCCAGCAAATTCATCAACAAAACAGGATATCACATATAAATGTAAAGCTTTTTTTTCTGTTAACAACCAGCTTAATACAGATGAAACCAAGTGTGATGACCTTAAGAATTTAAGCTATTTTTTTAGGCTTCTGCTGGCATCATCTATGATTCACAGTTCTGTTCAGACAATTTTCTTCTTAACAGTACAAATGCATGGCTACAACGTAAAGGCAACACAAAGCAATACTTCAATCGTATTTCACCACATGTTGCATTTAAAGGCAGCGTGATGTTGAATCTTTTTCTAACGTGACATTCATCCATTTGTTTTTATTTACACCCCCAGATCATGTTTGTTCTTGTGTTAAAGGAGAGCTACATCCATTATGTTTAAACCTGCATGACAGTTCATTACTAAGCAGCAATGTCTGGTAGTCCACAGTCATTTATGAATTTATGACTTTTCATTACATAAGCTACACACTGAAAAGATAAAAATGGGTTTAGAAAGTGCCCTTAATGCTATTTTTTTTTCTCTTTTCTGTCCACGCTTTCTTAAAGTTTAAAATGTTGGACAAGCTTCTAACAACTAACTTCATATACATCCATGTCAGGCTTGTTGGTCATTTCTGGACATGAGTGGCAGGGAGACACAGAAAGCTCATGCCTAGATGGGCAGGTTGGGCATCGTGGTCGTTTGAAACTGAAAAGCAAAGCGGCGCCTCCCAACACCTGTAGACACGAACCCAGCCACCCAAAGTAAAGCGAGCCAGCTGGATGCAAGTTGAGGTGTGGGTACCGTGGGTTATGAATCCTTTGACTTGGATCCATCCCGAGTCTTTTAAGGTTGTGGGTGTAAACCCCTAACGCAGTCAGGCTCAGCAGCCCTGCTGTCACCACCAGAAGTCCTCCTGAGGCTGCTACACCTCTTAGAGGGAGATCTGCCCAGCACCGGACCCCGATGCAAGCCAGGAGAATGCCAGTGCCGCACAGGAACAATGAGGTTAGCACCAAACCCTGTGCCAGACGAACCCTGGGGTCTCTCTGATACGGACCAGCCACAGGCCAGCACTGCCTCAAGTCAGAGCGCTCCACCTGCAGGCAGCTCTCCCATAGTCCATCAGAGCGCAACAAGATCAGTGCCTCCACTGAACTGGACCTGGTCCCATGACTTTTTGTTCCTGACCGGAGCAGACTTCCCGGTCCTGCCATTCCCAAATGTGCCTGTCCCTCTCTCCACTGGGGGGTGATGGCAGCAGTGAAGACTAGGACCAAACCCAAGGGGGCAAAAACGATCCCCATCACCATGGAGGCTGGAGTGTGCATCTTTTGTTCTCACAAATCCAGCTTGTCAGGAATAAAAAAAATAGTACAGTACCAGTGTTCAGTATGCTACAAATATTTTACAAAACACAAATAACAGTGGTTGTTTCTCCAGACAGAGACATCGCCTGCTGGTCAAATCTTGGCATGGTTTACTCTGCTCTAACAGAAGAAGAAGAAGAAGAAGAAGAACAGTTAGATAAAATCCTGTGTTTAAAAAAAAATCAATTTGTGTCACAAACATCTCCTCCACTTTCTGACAAGAAACACAAAGAGCTTTAGAGAGCTATAAATAAGACTGTGGCAAATGCAAAGACAGTCACTACAACGATCACAACATTAAAGATTTAACACAATAAAATAAGAAAAAAGCTCGCCCAGTACCTCTTAAACGAAAGTCTCCTGTGTTTAATCTGCAGGCTCTTCATTCTGACTGCCTGAGTGAAAGAGAAGGTCAATGCGATGATGAGAGACAGAGAAAAGCAGAGGCAGAGCTGAAGTGGAGTAAACACAAGTGCACGAGCAGACGGAGAAAGCAGAAGGAGGTTTGGCTTCACTGCTCCTGCGCTGGACAGGGAAAAAAACACACACACACAAAAACCCAGAGCAGTCGATGGCTGCCTCTGTTGCTAGGATACAATAACCTGCTCAACGTGGCAGTATGCGTGTGCGGTTGTGTTTATCACAAGACTTCTCTCTGCACAAGATGTGATGATCTCATGTGTACAAATGGTACAAATGTTGGCATACTTGAGTTTAGTGTGTGCGTGCGTGCGTATGTGTGTGTATGATGAGTGTGCCACTATTTTTTTTTTAATGTTTGAGGATTGATGGCCAGCTGTGACCTTGGTAGAATTCAGTCGGGTTAGTAATTATGTGAGGCCACTGTTTGAATGCAGAGTGAGTCTCAGACAGAACAGTAAAGAATGTCCCAGGAGAAGAGGACAGAGTGAAGACGTAAGTGAATCATGCAGACAAACAAGCCGGACATCTCTGTTAAACAAACAACGTCTGCAAAGATGTTATGATGACAATGCTGTATAAGACGTGGCTCACTGTGTTTTTGCAAAGGAGGACGACTAGAAATGTTGAGGCTGTTTCTTATAATAATAATAATAATAATAATAATAATAATAATAAGCAGAAAATTATTATACCAAGCAAAATGTGTTTACACAAAAAAGTTTTTAACAAAGAAAAGTCTTTTTATCTAAGGCACATGATGATAAAGTGTCACAAAACATGCAAGGTGTTAGTGAGCTGTACACATATAAATGCAAACATTTAAAAAGTAAAAAAAAAGTGCAACTATAGTTTAACATATTAGATATTACACAGATTCTTATCCATCATTAATTGTTTAATCATCTTTTCTTTATTATTACAAATTATATATATATATATATATGATCCTGCATCTGAAGGTTAAGAAAACAAAGGAATGCCTATTTTTAAGCTTAACTTATAACTTACAGGAAGATATTGATCCAACAGCAATCACATTTGTAAATCTGACCTATAATTGATGGCGAGATATTACTTCCAGCAATGTCGCTTGGGAGCTGATGACATATAGCGTGACGGAGTCAGTCTTGTTCCTCTTTAATTTAATCGGAGATTACACTTTGCAAAGAAGCAGCTGTGCGCAGGAAAGGACAGAACGTACTAGAAAAATATTGTTTTAAACGTGCAGAGACAATTGTAGAATTTAGAGTAGAAATTTTGCATGAGAATGCATGTCTGGATGTGGATGCGGGACACATGATAGGATTGTAGCTTCATAAACACAAATATCACCTGCTTGACTTTAGTGACATGACATAAAAATCATAGAAGATGACAGAGACAAGAATCAAAGCTCTGAGCCACCTGTGAGGGCTTTCATGTGCACCACAAAGTCTCACTTAGGTATGAATTATGTTCTATACACACTTGTTACTCTTGCAGCTGTCGCATTGCCAAGTCCATTGATTACTGCCACTGTAATGACTGTAAATGCAGTGCAGCTCCCTGAGGTGCTTGATTAGGTTTGATGCAGAAAAGAAAGACATAAAGAGGCCAGTCATGAGCCAAAAAATTCCAAGCATGCAGTACATTTTTAATAGCATTTTCCCTCCCTATTTGGAGCAAATACAAACACATGCACGCACACCGACACAGTCCATGAAGTAGCAGTCACTTACCATTCAGGAGGGGTTTGTTTGTATCTCACTGCAGATCGCTGGCTGCCTCCCTGCTGTCGTCTGAATGGCTAACATGTTTCTCTCTGTGGGAGCAGATGGTGCGACGACTTCTTTATTGTTCTTTCTCCCTCTTTCTTCTCATCTGCCCTTGCTTTAAAAATTTCTCCACTTGCCTCTGCAACAATTTCCTCTGTCTTCATGTCTGTGTCCTTGTGTCTGCCCCCTCCTCTTTTTTCCCCCCCTGGCTGCTTCCTCAGCTGTCTGCTTCTCTTCCCCGCTATCCCACTTTCTCCTGGATGTGTTTCTCTCTTTGACTTGCCAATGTCTGTGTTATATCTAGGACAGTCCCTCCCTGCTTTTCCCTGTCGCTGTTGCCAAGTAGGGAATGTGGGGAGCTTTCTGAGTAATACCAACACTTCAATCTGCCTGTTTTCGACCACATAGAGGTGTTCGAAAATCAAAATCTGACTGCTTATTGTTTGCCTTTTTATGAATCCTGTTTTGAGAACACAGACATAGGGACACAAGCTTGCACAATCACTCCCACACTGGCAGGTGTCCCAATTTATGTGGGACTGCAGAGCATTTTTATCCTTTTTCCTTCATGCCACATTTTGATTGGCTGAAACATGAAGTAAACACTGCAAGACAGGCACTGCAAAAGGGAAGAGAAGGCAGTCATAGTGGTCAAAGGGTAGTTTAACCTGTAGGTGTCTTTGGCTGGATACACTTTGAACATGGAAAGGTGTGAGCCACTAAAAAGTCAGTTTGTGGAGATGCATTGGAGAAATACTGTATGATGGAAACTACTACAAACCTAGAAATGTCTTGATTGTTAGAGTTTTAATGTCAAAAAGAGATGCATACAGCTGCAACCCCAATAAAGCCTCAGGACAAAGAAGTTCCGTCACGTGCCAGATCTATAACTCTTTCAGTTTGTGTGAAAAAAGTACATCCAATGATTGTTAATTGACAGGAGCACCTACAGCAACATTGCTTTCTGTATGACCTTTACTCTCAAGGTCCTGCCACAGCATTTCAATTGGGTTGAGGTCCAGACATTCTGTTGTTCCTGGGATCACTGTCATGTTGTATGACCCAGTTTTAGCTTTAAAATTAGCTGTTGGACCGATGATCACATACTTGATTCTAGTGTAGACTCCAAGCTGCCTCGGTCCAAGTAAAAGGCTGTTAAACAATTGCAAAACAATTCTTCATACCTCCACCACTGTGCTCTACTGTTGGACAGTTGGTATGAGGTGCTTCCTGTGCTTCCTGCCTCTGTTTACCATGCTTTCACATCTCCTTTCCTAAGGACTTTGATCCAGACATCTTGTTGTTCATATGCAACATTGTAAACCTAAGATGTATTTTTTTTTAGCATTGCACGACCTGACTTTTGGGTGAATTTGCAAGGACATCCATCCCTGAGAACATTGTGGCAATTCACCCGAAAGACAAAACTCCTAAACACAAACTTAACAATGTGGTGTATGCTGTACAGTGCAGCGAGGAATGCTCAGACCTCTACATTGGAGAGACCAAACAGCCACTTCACAAGCGCATGGCACAACACAGAAGAGCCACCTCCACAGGACAAGACTCAGCAGTCCATCTGCATCTAAAGGATAAAGGACACTCTTTCGAGGATGCCAATGTTCACATTTTGGACAGAGAGGACAGATGGTTTGAAAGAGGAGTGAAAGAAGCCATCTATGTCCACTGTGAGCAACCATCTTTGAACAGAGGCGGGGGTTTACAACACCAACTCTTTGCCATCTATAATCCAGTTTTGAGATCCCTTCCCAGACGCCTTAACGCCCACTCACATCCTGGGCCAGCTGACCTCAGGAATTCGCATGATAAGGTGGGGCCAGGTTTCACAATGAACACACCCGAAACTCTGGCGGACTGGGACCCACACCCAGTTTCACACCTTGGCTCAGGCGATTAGAGGATCATCAGGGGGTCCTTTTGTCCCTCTGTGGGGGTTTACTCCCACTAGGTTTATATCTGGGACTCTCAACCATTTGACCTTAGAACTGAAGAAGCTTCTCGGATGAGAGGTGAAACGTCTTCAAGCAACTTAAAGAAGTCCAGACGCTTTTCTTTGCAAGCTCCTTTGACTACGATGACCTGGATGACTGAGAACCTTCACAGACACATTGTGGCAATGTGTTAACACACACCTGAATCTTCTGGACCAGCAAACCACCAAAACATCTGCTTTTACAAAGGTTCTCACACTTCCTGATGATCAATTAAAACAAAGCAGCACCTAGCTGCTACTTAACCCCTTAATTCCTATGGAGACAATTAGACAGTACTTCATTTTTTTACAGGACTGCATAGTCTTGTGAAAACTTTGTTTTTCAATGCTTTTCACTTTTATTGACACCTCTCACAATGTCTCATGCAAATATACTATTTTCTGCACATTTGGTCTGTTTATGCTTTCAGAATATGAGAGGACCAATCTCAGGCACAGATCAGTTTCATGCTTTTGTTTGATGTGTAGAGACAGCAATCAGCTCTTTCTGAATTTTCCAATATGCACTTAATCTCCTAGGCTAATTGTAATTATTCACACCTCCTCTACACAAGTGGTATCTTTTGTTTTTCCCACTGCTAATTTATCTCTTTTTTATTTCAGTCAGAGCTGTAAAAACAGAAACAGACCCCAAACCTCTTATGCATTTTCTTTATTTTCATACAAAAGGGCCAATGCTTGACCAATATAACCTGATTGTAAAATTATGAAATAACGCAGGGATACATGCACGCTTTGAAATGATGCATAATGTATAAAGAAACAAACAAGTTTTTACACATGCATATACATGCACACAGTGAAAGTCCTCTGGCTGGGTTGAGGGTGTTTTTGAAGTGTTTCCAGAAAAAAGAAATTTGTGATATCACCATACAGTCAGGAAATGTCCACAATTTAGGGGCTAAATGATGACCAATACTAACTCATGTGTGGTTTTAAGGGTGGAAATGTCTGACTTTAGGTTCTGAATGCAACCCAGTGTTGGGTGATCTCGGTTGTGAAACTAACAGGAACCTAGAGGAGGATACTTTTGGCAGTAAAAAAAAATAGTGACAGCAGACTGAGAGTAAGAAAAAAAACGCACCATTGTGTTTTTATAGAAGAAATGATGAGTACATCGCAAGCAGTAACCTATAAAAATGCTTAAAAAATGCTGTGCACAAATCATGCACGGAGCTCTTTCAATAAAAATGAAATACATAGCAGTTTATGGAAACTGGTATTCTATATGTACACAGATAGCTCATACAACACTGTCTTCTTAAAACCTATTTACATTAAATACATAAAGGGCCGCTGAGCATTATTGCTCTGACGTTAACACAATCACAAGAACGGGGAAGAAGAATGATATGTACAACATTTTAGGCAGAAGTAAAAAACTGGGGTGCTGCTTTCACTTCAGTTTTCTTCTCGCTTTTTGGAAGTCCACATCCTACATTCTGTCTGCTCAGGCAGTGCTTCAAGAAATTGATCAAACTGGCATCTTTATTTCTTCATCCTTCAGCAGAGTGGGTGGCTGATTCTTCTCATACTTCAACAAGGGTAACCTGGAACTGACCGTTGCCCAACTCGGAAACCTCGATGAGGAATGCCGACTGGTTGGTGTAGTGTTGGATGATGTTGTCATCCATGTTGACAAAGATCCTGTTGGGGAGACAAAAAAAAGACAGGGTTACTCCGGGGACTGTGGAGAAACAAGGTGCAAAACCATTAACCTATTTAGAGAAAATCATATTCGTCTCTAAAACTGCGGTGTTCAAACAGCCTAATAATGTGTTCAGTGTACTCAACCTTTCACCCTGGTGTGACACAAACAGGTTGCCAGGGTTAAAGACAACATGTCTTTTGTTTGGAAGAAGATCTCAAGTGAAAGACATAGAGGCGGTATATCTCCTGCATCAGTAGGAGTTAAAAATCAGGTCACCCTGTTCTTCCGCCTCCTCCTCCTCTGCAGCACTAACACTAGCCTTTAAGGCTGTAATGACTGAACTAACCACTGGCCCATGCATTCTGCCTGCAGGGACAGGATTGATTGAAGACAAGAGCAATAGACAGGGAGGGAACTGCAGGGAGAATGTAACCCAACCTGTTAGTTTAGCTGCTCCCCCTGCAGTGATTGCTTCCAGCAAGCAGCAGGAAAATTACCCAAAGGTGTTTCAGCTACTGACAGTAAGTCTCAAAAAGAAAAAGCACAGACTATCAACAGTTTGTCAGCCACATAGAAATTCTGCAAATTATTCTTTCGCGGCTAGTTGTAAACCCTTCCTATCTAAAATAACAAGCATCCGTATTCATCGTGGAAAAGGCGCAGCTACCTGTATGACCTTTCGCCATTGAGCTGAAAGACGCGTGACAATTGTAAACCTGACAGACAGCCTTCAGCTAGCGAGTGGAAACATCCAAAGCCTTTATCATATCAGGAATTTCGTCTTTCAATGCTGCTTTCTGATGTTCCAAAGAGATAATGTTATGAAAACATAAATAAGTACAGCCATTGCCAGTGACTCAACAGCAGGACTTAAAAAAATCTTTTCATCTTCTTTCAGTCATATAGTTTTCCTTTAGAAGAGCTGCAATTAAAACATTCCAGGGCCGAGCCAACTAACCTACCCGCCCGGTTTGTCAACAAGCGCTTCCTTAAGGGAAGATAAGATTAAAACAACAAAATAAGCCCAAAATCAATGCAAATCATGGCGACAGGTGCACTTGGTGAGACTAACTAGTCTATCCATCTGTCTGCAACACAGGAGCCTGTCTGAGATATCACAGGGTGAGAGGTAGGGTATCAGCAACCTCGGAAAGGTTGGAGGGCCAAGACAACCATTCACTTTCACTATGGTTAATTCCTCAAAAAATGTTTGGATTGGAAAAGAAAGCTTCTTAGTGCCACCAATGATCTCAGTTGTTTTTGGTAATTTGTAAAATCACAATGCAATAGTCATAACAAAAGAACAGGACGCTCACCCTCTCCTGCATTTTTTGTAGATTTTCCCGATGGTTTCTTTTTGCAGGCCGTACTTTTCTGAAATCTGAGGAAAGTAAAGGAACGAGAAGACTGTTAGCATGATCTGATGAAAGAAATATGATATTCACTTTTGGCAAAAAGATATGGTACAAATGTTCCAGTGAATACAGAAGTAAACAGGTGAAGGTGCTTTTGATCCCCACCTCAGGAAACTCAAGTCAGAGGACTCTGGAATGTGTTTTTGTGTGTCTTTAAAGCAATCATGTGATACTTACAGCTTCTCGCAAGCCCGACAGCGTTGGCGAGTTGAGCATGAGGGCATCAAACACCTCTTCAGAGTTTGTCCTCACGTACAGAAGAACTAATATAAACCAAGAAAAAACATTTTTTAGCACCAAAGAGGACACTTTTTTTCAATTTTGATTTAACTTAGATTTTTTTTATGAGACTTGCATGTTTCTATCTACCTCTCTGTGCATCTTCTTTGCGAGCTTGTTTGTTGGTTGGGGAGCTCGTCTGCTCTCTGTCTGGATACAGCCTCTTCAGAGAACTCCTGGAAGCGCAAACATTTGCATTAGACAAAAGCGGCCACTTAGCTTCTGTTTGAAAATGCTGACTGTGATGGCTAAATGTTATGTTTTTTTGTGCGTGTGTGTGCGTAACTATGCTTACCTTTCCGCTTCGTCCATGGGAGTGGCCTATAGAGACAGGGAAACCGAGAGGAGACCAGAGATCTGATTAGACGCTTCTCTACTGATAAAGGCATTGCCTAATGTCCCACCTTCCCAGAGCTGTCTATGCTTAACACTTTAAAAGAAAAGGAATGTTATCATCATTTTAGTGCTGCATTTCCCATAACCTCTAACGGAGCAGCGGAAGTGTGGACACTGATGGAGAGACACTGATAGCACCATCCTACGCCTAATCATACTGTTAAATCAAAGATATTTTCTGCTTTAGCTATGCAATACAAAACTGTGATGCGTCACATTGTTAAGCAATTTTGCAACTTCCTGTTCTTTATTTTTCTTTTGTGTTAGCCACTGAAAATCAGGACTAGCTGTATAATGGACCTAACAGCAATGACATCTAACCCATGAACCCTCTTATTATTGATCCGAACATATTGCATGCTCCTCTAGGCTTCCTGGCGTGGGAAAAATGTCCTGTCTGAACAGCACTCTCACCACACTACTAATGCAAGTGTATCTGAGTAGAAGAAACAGAGGATATGAGGGTGTCTTGCCGCATAAAAGGTGTGAGTGCTGTCTCACCAGGTGCGTGCATGCATGTGTTTCTGTGAAAGCGCTCATAGCTTAATCTCGGTGTCAGCAGCTGTAGCGGCTTGTACTTGTGTCTGGTTTCGACTCCAATTAGCTCATCGGATCTCAGGCCTGTGTTTCACCTCACTTTCTCTGGCACCACTATCCCCCCACCCTCCCACTTTTCCCACCGCATACTTTCCCACAGTTTTTTTTTCTCCCCTGCCTTGCTCGTGCCTGCCCTATTGCCTGCAAGGATATGGATGGGTGGGGGTAGCACTGTTGTTAAATGAGGACCTACCATGCGCTGTAAGCTGGACAGGTGTGTCTCTGGAATAAAGAGAACTGGCTGGGTGATGTGGTCATCCAGGGTCTGGAAGAAGGTGCACTCGTTGCCTATGGAGCTACTTACTAAAGATTTAGCTGCAAACAAAGGAGGACAATGAGGGATGTTAGATTGGACTTTCACAGATAGCATATTAAAAAAGGTCCTATAAAGGTTGTGCTGCCATTTCCAGTGCTAACTGTTACCATCATTAGTGTTCTTTCCTCGCTTCTTGGATCTCTTCCTCTCCTCGTCTCTCATCTTCCTCTCTGCACCCTGACGACACACAGTTACACCATTAGATAAGTCATTCTGACTCAATTAACGCATGTTTGCTCGTATAAGAAGATGAATGGAATAAAGCGAGTTACCTTATCACAGAAAATCTTGACCTGGAGAGCAGCTCTGTGTATCATTTGGCCGTTTCCTGAGCTTAAGTCGTAAGTGTCGATCTGAAGGTTCAGGGGCAGGCCTTTCACTCCTTTCTGAGAGGAGAAGTCTGTGCTCAGGGAATTGATCCCAATGTACACCTGGAGAAAAAGAGAAATGATTATTATATGTATACATCACTATGGTGTCGGGCAGCTTTTACTGATGTTTTTCATTTGTTGCTCATGTGTCCCAGTAGGATCATAATGACATGTTTCATAGACAGATTTCTTTTTTTCTGGCCTTTACACATTCTCCCTGTGATCATATATACTAGAGACAGTTCCCTGCCTTCCTGCTCCGTGCCGTTTGCAGTAGGTTCGCCCCACCCCAGCGCCTTTGGGCCACAGAGAAGCTCGCATAAGCTGTCGTGTCTTTAGCCGGTTGTTGTGACAAAAGCCTTAGGGCCAAACACATTTCTGGGATTCCTCCACTCCCACCGCAGCCACTCCTTTTCTCCTTCACCTACCTGTTCTACCTTTCCACTATTTTCCTCTAAAACTTCCACCTGTTCTTTTATTTTCATAGAACTGGCCTTACAGTCAGTAAGTCTGTGCATTCTTGTGTGATAGTGATGTGGGTGCATCTTTGTGCCGGTCTGTTTACCTTGGCCTCCTCGCTGGGGTTCCACACAAAAGAGAGAGCATTGAAGGCCACTTCTTCAACATTGCTAATGCCGCTGAACACTTCCTTGTAGTCCGCTGTTAAAAAACAAAGAGAAACGTTTTTTTAACAGCGGTATGAAAGGCACAACAGAAAGCGGAGTATTTTTTTGGTAACTTTTGTAGGTGTTGTGCACGGTGACTTTCCATGTGCAAAGAACATACCGATGTCAATGACCCTCTGCTTGACAGTTGGCTGGCGTCCGTGCCAGTGATTCCAGAAGCGCAGCTGCATTTCTGGGCTCTTGTCATTCTCAAACACGGCCATCACCACTGTCTGAAGTGGAGAAAGGAAGGTGACAAAAAGAGCAGGAAAATTAGATTCATTTGTCTAGCTGGTACGTATTTCTTTACACCTGCACGCATATCTAAGAATTCTCCTTCATCGCGCGTCATCCATCACTCCAAATCCTTCCTTTCTCCCAAATTGTCACCAGTTATTTGTGTTGAGCTAGCATGTGTTTTTGTGTATTCTTATCCTCCGATTCGTTTGACAAAGAAAACGGCTGTAAACCGCACCACACCTTCCTCTCTCCTTGTCCACTCCTTTTTTGCTTTCTGTTCTGCTTGTGTCACATCAGACAAATGTAGCTGAGGTGAGCTGTACTGCGCTCTGGCCTCATTGCCCTGAGGTAGGAATAAATTATAAAGGGCAGGATGCTGTCATTTTAAATGCACCAACCTGGTTTGCAGGGTGTCAGCAGGGTATTAGTCATTAAAGGAACTGTCTCCAAGGGAGGGACAGATATTTGGGAAGGGTTGCCTTGTTGGCACGCAAAGAATTTAGGTGTTATTTGGCTTGATGGAAAAACAAAATGCCCGAAGGGAAGGATGTAACTATAGTCATCCTTTTTTTTTACGTAAGACACACACAGAAAACAAAACAAATCTTGGAGAATAACTTAGAACAAAAGCAGTCCTTGCTTTCCTGATGATGCGTCACGATGGCTCACCTTGACTTTGGTGGCAGTAATGCAGGTGCTGCTTTCCACCCCATGGAGAGTGATGGGGTAGAATTGTCCCTTGTTCAGATACACCATGGGGAGCTCGCTGGACTTGTGAGAAGAAGCTGCAGGAGCCCCGAGAGAAAACTGGAACTCACTCCTGGATCTCTCAGATGGGGAACTGGTGTAGGAGCGGGAGTAGACTGGGCTGGAATGGTTTTCAGGGAAGGGATCGCTGTAGGGAAGATTCTGATAGCCACACAGAGATATATGGATTAGTGAAGGAAAAAAAGAAGCAGCACAGAGCTTTTAAAACTATATGGGAGACAGGGCTTTAACATTAAATTATGGTACCTCAGTGCTGGGGTCAGGGAAAACAGTGTTCTCTGGCCACTTTTGCAGCAATTCAAAAAAGTTGCTGAGCTCCTGTTTGTCATAAGTATTTTCCACAACACTGGTCAGCGAGGTGTATGTTTCTGAGGTGGCAGGAACGGAAATCTGCGGGATCTGTTTAGATCCCAAAACGTTGCTGGGCTGGATGGGAAGGTTCTCAGAGAGAATCTTCATGGCGATAGCGGACGTGTCCAGTGGAGAAATCTCATTGGTCTGGTGCAGATTCCTGGCAGGGTGGGTAAGTTGGGGGGAAAAAAGATTAGCTATAACAGAAAATCCACCTTGTTGATGTCATCATGACTCAGGTAACAACACATCAAGGAAACAAACATAGTTGAAGTGACTGGCTATTGTGTGCCCTTAACCGTTACAGAAGCTTAAAGGCTGCCAGAGTAAACGTACAACGGTCAGTAAAAGCACCTCTTGCGTCTCAACACACACACGGCTACTGCAAACTTGTAGAAAGGCCCGGTTTGACTCTGGGCGGGAACTGTTTGTCTCTTAATCCAGTTTTTTCCCCCTCTTCTCTGTGTTTGAGTTTCTCGGATAAAAATGTTTGAGGGAACAACACTGAGCCCCAACAATGGCCTTTCTCACATACCTAACAAGGAGTAGGAATATAAAGACCAAAATGAGAAAAAACAGCTACCTGTCCTCCTGTTGTGAAACTCTTTAAGAAAGGCAGAGAGGATGATCAAGGAAGGGTAGATGAATGGAAGAGCTTGAGAGGAAGACAACAATCCCTCTGACTGTGTTTGACTAGAGGATTACCCACTCATCAGTTTACGGCCTCCTAAAGCCCTGCCTTTCTCTTTCTGTATTATTACTTGAATAACTTCAGTTCAGTGACAACTGATTGAGTATCTGAGTCATGCTACCTGTCACAGAAATGACAAAAAAAAATGGACTGAAATAACTATTTAAAGCTGTGCGGTGAAGAGTGACATGACTATGACTATGAATGACTATAGATACATGGAAACAATGTCAGAGGCATGACTGGTTTGTGAAGCGTGAGTGAAAGTGTGTGTGTGGGAGCAGCTGCAGAAACTCTGTCTTACCTCTCTGGTACTTTGCACACGTTGCCTGTGCGGCTGCAGGCAGCGTTCACTTTTGGGGTCTGGAAAAATAGGAAAAAGGGGGAAATGCGATAAGTGTCAGGAAATTAAAATGAATCTTTAGGTTTACTCAAGATGAACTACTTTGGTTTAACACAACAAGTGGTTATACATTATTTACCTTGCACTGTTCATAAAACATCGAGAGGGCTGTTAGCTCTTCGGGCAATCTGGATTTTGAGGGGTTCGGCTCAGTTATGGAGTTATCCAGATAAGACCAGGAGTCCATGGCGTAGTTTGAGTAATTGTTATAGCTGAAGTTCTCGCTCTGAAAGACCAGTCCCAGAGTCCTACAACAGGCCAGAAAGGGTTTAGATTAGCAGGGTGACTTTCAAATTAAAATATACACTGAAACAACTTTAAATATCAAACTATAACTATTTAGTTTTAAAGTCCTCATTAATAGCAGACCCACTATGTTTCCGATCGCTTAGCCATCAGGATTTGACATTTACCATGGCCCTGGAGCACTGCACATACTTGTCCTGTAGCCTGTAGGGTTTCGATTGCAAAAGCACCGTGCTGAGTAACATCTCTCAGACGTAGCGGTGTCAAAAAGGCTTAAAAAGCCAGGGGCCACCCATAAACATGCACACACACACACGCATAGAGTTTTTTGGTTTCCAGTGTTGTGAAAGAAAGAGAAACTACATTTGTGAGTCCTATATAAACTCTCATATTTGCTCAGATCTTAAAAGAGATGACAAGATTTTCTTGCTCAGTAAACAGAAACCCACAGCTGTCACAGAGGTGAGCTCTGGTTTTTCATTTCACTTGGAAACACACACACACACACACACACACACACACACACACACACACACACACACACACACACACACACACACAAAGAGCCTGGGGTTCTGGGGATTGTATTTGTTTGTAGAGACTCACATCGACACTGAATTGTTAACATCAGAACTGCTAGGATAAGCCCCCTTTGGAGTTTGTCTTAAACGGCTAATGAACAAATAGCTGCAGTGTAACCTAGATAAACAGTTAATCAAATGTGATGACATGAGGCAAAGACCACAGGTGTGAACAGCCGCAACAGAACTAACGCTTAGGGAGAAATCCCACGACTTCTCACACGCATTAATGGACGACTGCTGATTAATGCAATTCAGCCCAGTATCTGTAAAGCTTAAAATACATCACATACATATGAGCATGGAAAACTGCGTACCTCAAAACAAAATATTTGGTTGCCAGATTAGAGCCTCAGTTTATACTAGTGTCCTTTCAAATTTTAGCTATGCCACAAATCCTTAAGCAAAGCCGGTACACCTGTTCAGAGGTGCACCTGCCTCACACTCAGCAGCAGCCTCCCAAAACAACAAACACAAGTTATTCTCTGCATATTTCCCCCAAAACAAGCCGACAGCGCTGGTTTTAACTTTGGTCCATAGGAGGGGGGCGCGGGGGGGGGTGTCTCGTGTCTTGGGTTTCACCATTATGTAATTCAATGCAACGCATGCTGTCATTACCCCTCCAACACCTCAAGAAGAGATTCTTATTTTCTGCGCTCCTTTTGTGCTCTGTGGCCCCCTAGGTTAGTGACAGCGCAAGTAGAAGCAGACCCGCTACAGCAAAAAACGCCAACTTTGTGTGTGCCTATCACAGCTTGTGTGTGTGATAAATTTATCCATATCATTTTCTCCTGAAAAACGCTCCCTTTCACATGGGGTACCATTGACAAAGAAGAACGGGGGATTCCAGGCTGGAATCTTAAATAACCCATTCACTGTGTTATACCAAGTCCAAACTAAAAATGTTTTTGTCTTGTGGAAAGACAAAAAAATACCTAATGGGGAAAAAAGCTTGCAGTTACAATAGCTAAAAAACACCTAAAACAAAACCCTTGAAGAACTTACTCAGTCTCTTTGGTCATGTCTTCAGTCCAAGTCAGCTTGAATAGGCTCCTTTAATCTCCACTCTTCAGCTTTCGTAGGGGATTCTCTTCTTCTTCAGTCTAACAGGGAAGAGCTGTGAAACGCAGATGAGTCAAGTGTTGTGATTCTCTCTGAAGAGGACCCAGATTTATTTCATGCCCGGACAAAGTTTCCTCTCCCCTCTGATTGGCTGAGAGGTGTGGAACAGGTGTGTGATAGGACAGGTGAAGAGGGGAAGGTGTAGATCTCTTCCCAAATTGGAAAGAAACCATGACTGTGAATGTGTAAGCCCGGAGTTCACTTTGCATGACAAATCCATGGCAGGAGAGCTTTGAATCTCATTAACATTTTGGATTAAAAAGAAAAGAAAAGGGGAGAGTGGTGATCCCAGAGGTGTGAAATGTTTGGTAATGACTCTGAGAAAGGCAGCAGAGGTCAGGAACTCAGCTTTAAGATGTTAATAGTTTTTCAGTATCATTGCTCACTCTCACCCCTTCATTATTATTTCACTGAAAGGTTTTGGTTTCTTTACTTTTTAAAAGCTACATTGCAGTTATAAATGCGTTATTGCAGAGAGCAGAAGAATCCTGAGATTTAAAACTTCAAAAGAAATCTTTCATTTGTTCCATTGTTTTTATAATGATCTGAAGTGTTTTGAATTTTCAGAGCAAACTATAGATTTTTCTTTCAAGAATATAATGAAAAAATGAGAATAACAGAATAAATGAGCAAATGATGACCAAGACACATACGGAGAGGAAAAAAACTTTAAATAAACAACAATGAGCCCTGAGATAGGCTCTAGATGTAAGTTTTAGGGCCACAGTTAGGAAAGTGGATGGATGGATGGATGGATGGATTAAAAAAATGCAATCACCTGAATCTGTTGGACTCAGGACTGTCTGGGCAACTTTTTATGCTTTGCATTTGGAGGGAGGATCTACATCTGAAGAAAGAAACATGGAAATGATGAGAAAGAGCTTCTACTTTGGTTAGAATCTCTTTCACAATAACCCTGTGCAAGAGTTTTTTAAGAGTAAGATGCAAACTCCCTAACCAAAGCTCACACATCGTGCTACCAGGAGTCATATAGGCGCTTGTCGCTAAGGGATTTTATCTGTAGCTCAGAATCTGCCGAGCCTTTTACACGAACACACAGAGCGAAAGCTAGAAAAAGCAAGGATGATTATATGTACCTGTTTATCTGTTCATCCACGTGTGAGCCCCTCTTGTGGGACACCTGAGGGAATCTGGCGTGGTAACACACAAGGGTGCGTGCTGTGCAGTCTGCCCACACACTCATGCACACCCTCACTGGATAAGAAACACACGCATACATGCAGAAAGCCCTGAGGCAAATTGGCTCTGAATCAAAAGAGAAAAAGAAAGAAGTCTGTGAGTATGACGCATCTTTTATTACTCCAAAGTAAATATGACCTAAAACGTCAGCCGCATACAAAAAAAACCTGTAATTTAAATGAAAGCCAGTTATAAAGTAATAATAACACATGAACATGGGGATAAGAAGTTTACAGACACGCCACGGTAACATGGAAGTGGATCTTTTCTCACAAAGCAATTATCAACTCTGCTCGTTGAAGGTGTGAACTATTTCTCCAAGTTTCTCTCTCACCCTGTCTTTCTTATGCTCTCTCTGTTTACCCTCCATTAGAGATGCAAAATTAGCATATCAAAATGCTTGGCTCCTTTATCCTTGCCTTACTCTCACTCTGCCACTCTCACCTCTTCTTTCTGCCTTTTTATCTTATGTGTTTACCTGACATCAATCCTTCTGCCAATGCAGCGCCCTCCCACCCCCACACACACCCCAGTGTTCAGCAAGTCTACTGAGCAATCAATCAATTTCCTGAATATCAGGCGTGATCATCTTTAGGAAAGAAAGTGCATCTTTGTGCAAACTCTATTTGAAAGTAAGGTCTTCTGTTTATTGTTGGACTTCTTGTCAAATGTAGCAGTGCTCCGCAAACCCCCCAAAAGATCTCTTCCAATCTGACAATGCAAGGAATTGGAAGATGGATGGCGGTGTCAAGATGTTCAAAGGCCTGCCTCGAAACTTATCCGTAGAGTAAGAAACCAACAAGCGCCGGGCTGCTTTGCTGTGCTGTGTGACAGCTTGTGTGGATGTGAATGCAAGCATGCAGCCATGCATGCTAGCACACAAACAGACGTCAGCACCAGCTCTACGCACCACTGCTGCTGAGAAGGATCATTCTCAACACCTCTCTCCCACCATAAATCTCTCTTTCTCCTTTCCCAATCTCCTACTTACTCTTCCTTTCACCTCATGTTCCTACTTCTCCTTTCCCTTGTGACCGTTTGACCAGTGAGTCTTATCTGTTTCTGCCACTTAAGGACTTTGTGGCCACGACTAAACCCCTTCACGCAACGATCACGCACATCCACAGTGATAAACCAAAGTGAAGAAGTCATGCAGAGAGAACAAAGTAATGAAAATAGCAGCCCTTTTGTCCTGTGGCTGATCCTTCTCATTAACTCCACACTATACATATCTCCCCATCTCTTTCTCTTTCTGTATCTCTTCATCTGCCCTAATGCCTAGTCTGTCATGTAGGAATGTGTGTTAAGGATTGAGAGATATATGCCTCTGGCATGATACTGTCTACTGACTTCTTCATACTGGGAAATCTGCCCTTATGCTAAGACTGTGCACCTGTTACTGCAAGGGCCCATCATGTTTTCTGCAGCTGCAAGGAGTTCCCATTTCTGCTGCTTCTTTTTAAGCACCAGTTTTCTGCTGTTACCTGCTGTGTTCTCATAAATATTCAATTTCTCAGTATTGCTGAAAAAAAAATCCAGTCATACAAAGCATTGTCAGGCACAACTGATTCCATCTTAAGCATTCAACATTATAAGTGAAGGTTTTCAAGGTTTTGTCATTTTTATGTTTAGGATTGTGAAAATGAAGCAGGATTGTGTTTATGGCAGAATAGTAAGAGATTGCGACACAACCTTAAACATTATTACTTTGGAAAAATTAAAGCAGGAAATCTAACAAATTATTTTATAATGTTGAAGATGCACATGTAATTACTTTTATATGACATTTTGATCTCCTTTGCACTCCACTGTCATTTTCTGAGTGTGTCTGGAGCATTAAATTGCTAGTATGATTTATTAAAGTGCCTTTAAAACACATCAGCTGCACTGAGAGGATTTTACTGTGAAATATCTTGTGTCGTATACTGTGCATACTAATAAATTATATATTTCCACATTTCTCTTGGCAAAGCAGCTGCACAAACACACATGCATGCAGGATATGGGTTAGACACCTAACCAGCTTTGACAGCAAGGATATTTGGCTCAGCTGACTTTGCTATGTCCACACAATAGAAGTTATAAAGAAATTCAAGCAAAAACAAGGTACTTTATACCACACTATGAACCGATGTGTACAATCACAACCATGCATGCATAGCATGGCCAAAGGGAAATGTAGCTACAGTTATAAAAAGCCAAAATTATCCTCCTCAGATGGCATAGGGTACTAAACTGGAGAGACATTTTCTCATGTGCAGAAGTGGATTAATGAACTCACACTGAGACATTTAGGGTCACTGACTGTGAGCGCAGAGTATCATCAACATTTTCCATTTGCTCGACAATTTTCAACTGAGCTCATGCTTTAAAACTAGCTGATAAATGGCCACTGTAGCTCCTCTTTCATAGAATAAAATAGAATAAACCTTTATTATCCTACAAATGAGAAATTTTGGTGTTACACAGCTCTTATAGCAAGGGAGATATAAACACAAGTAGTCCTATACGCACAAGCGACTCAAATTCGAACATATAAAAATATGTAGAAAATATACAGAGATATATACACAAGTGTGGGTGTGTGTGTTTGAATGATGCGAATGAAATATACAGTGTACAAAGATGTTTCAAATAAGTAGCAGCAATTAAAGAACATATGATATATCGATTAAACAGGTGATGAGTAGGATAACCATGTTAAACTGTGTTATAGTCTGACAGCTGCTGGTAAGAATGACCTGCAGTAGCGCTCCTTCCTACACTGTGGGTGTAAAAGTCTACTGCTGAACGAGCTGCTCAGTGCTCGTACAGTCTCATGCAGGGGGTGGGAGGTGTTGTCCATGATGGATGTTAGCTTAGACAACATCCTCTCCTCCCGAGCCTGCTGATGGACTTCAGCAGACAATCAAGGACAGAGCTTGCCCCCTTGACCAGTTTGTTAAGTTTCCCCCATCCCTCTTTGCCTTTTCACCACTCTAGCAGACCACAGCATAAAAGATAGCCACCACAGAACATCCTTAAAAGAGTCCTGCTCACCCCAAAGGATCTCAGCCGCCGTAGCAGTGAAGACGACTTTGACTCTTTTTGTAAAGTGCATTTGTATTCGTGGACCAATCCAGTTTGTTATTGAGGTGAACACCCAGGTATTTGTACTCCTCCACTATTTCAAACCAAACCCTGGAGGTTCACTGGTGTAATAGGGAGTGACTTCTTGCTTCTAGGCTTGCTGCAGATGCACTTAGCTGAATAATGAACATGAGATTAGTTACTGCAATAATCATCAATAATCACTTATGTGGGTATTTAACTTTTTTTTAAATAGCAAATAGCAAAACTGTTCACTTAACAACTCAAAACACACATTAGAAAAAAAGACAAACTGTCAGCATCAACCACCCCTGTGCAGGCAGGTACTCACATTAACTCCAGTGGTACTTTATCTGAGTGCTCCATTTTCTGTTAATTGACTGTTTCACTCCACTAAGCTTGATAGACAACTACTACAATTTATTACTGTGCTCATCTGAAAGCTGTACTCTAGGTTCTGATCATTTCTTTGAGCCTTGAAAACAAACCAAAAGAAAAACCAAAAGAAAAACCTACTAGATAAGATAAGATAAGATAAGATAAAACTTTATTAATCCCTCGGGTGGGTTCCTCTGGGAAATTCGGTTTCCAAAAAGCACAGCACCGACAGAAGTTACAGAGTTACAGAATATTATATATATATACA
>NW_005187411.1:3396058-3445061 GCF_000239375.1 Pundamilia nyererei
TGTCCTTTTCTCTGCCACTGTCACCAGAGTGTCCAGCTTCATGCCGACCACAGAGCTAGCCTTCCTGATCAGTTTCTCCAGCCTGGATGAGTCCTTCTTTGCTGTGCTACTGCACATTCACCCAATGTATATACTACTGTATATACATTTTTGCACATGTCGAGGAGCGTGTCAGGCTACATTTCACTGTGTGTGTGTGTGTGTGTGTGTGTGTGTCTAGAACAAGCCTGGAATTATCTTTCTTTGACTTAGTCCAAACAGCAGAATTAGGGTTAGTCACCTATAACTCAGTAATTTAACATTCTTGCACTGATACTTGATGCTTAGTTCGTCATTGTTACATTTCTATTATGATTTTGTTTTCTTAGTCAGCTAAGCCTATTGTATCCATGAAAACAGCCCTGCATATGAGCCGGTGTGTGTTCATAATAATGTTGTTTTTGCTAGATTTATTTGAACTTTGTGCAGCTAGTTTCCCAATATGTGTTTGGTTTGCATTATTGAACTCTGACAGGTATTTGGACTCCTTCAAACCCGTTGTACTGATGAGGATGAGAGATGAAGAGCTCTTTCTAGCGGAACACTCGGGTCACTTTGTTTGACCTGGGCTAGAGAGGCTCCAGGAGTCTGGAAAGCTCCTCCAACCCCCCCTCTATCGATCCCACTTTCCTTAACAACTGTTTCAACCACCGAGCCATCAGCAGCCACTCCCAGAAACTCCACATTGCCCAGCGTGAAGGATCATAGTTGGGAGGAAGTGAGCGGGGGAGGGTTAGGTGTAAGGGCAGGGGGTGAAAGTGTAAGATTAAGGGAGGGACAGCTAGAATATGGAAAAGCAGCATATGTTAATGTCAGAAGGAACAGGTCAAAGAAAAAGACTGGGAATTTACAAAAGGAAAAGTTGAATTTTAGGAATTTTACAGCCACTTTAAAGTTTCAGCACTTTACACATTGGCTAACTGCAGTAAAGACAATACTCGCCTCAGGCAAGGAGAAGCTCTGGAAGGCATCATGGTGGTTGAATTGCTCAATAGAAATGCATTTCTCCGAGCTCTGATCGGGACAACTTGAGAAGGAGAATAAGCCTGGTTTCCTTCAGTTTCATGCAATGAGCACAACGTAATAAGCAAGAGAAAACAGCTCTTTGGAAGAAATGTAGTCTCTGTAAAAAAGATTGACTTAAAAAAATTACAATGATGTGGAAGTGAGAGGTTTTTAAATATTGTTAAAAAAATGGTGCTGTGTTACATTTCAACTGATAGTTTACTAAACTCAAATGTGACACCCTTGAATTTAATTAGACCATAGCCATCGTCGTAGAAAACAGACAAATGATTTACAGAATGAAGCTGTGGACCTGCTTGGATTTCATTATCTTTCTATTATTTCTGTAGCAATGTTTGCTGTTCTTCCAAAGTGCGTTGATTATTCTTTAGCAGGAAATGCCTGCAGCATATTGTGAGTTCAGCGTTTTGGAATTGTACACAGTGATTGGTCTTTTATTTCATTTATTTGCAACAATGGTAGTAACATAACTGTAAGAGCCTTTAAGATAACAAGTGCTGTGGAATAACACTTGTACCAGGACACACACACACACACACGCAAACAGCAAAAGGAACACAAAAACAAAGATGGTAGATACAGACGAGCGATAATCATGTCGCGTCACACAACCCATCAAATCTAAGATCTCTCCGCTGTGCCATATCAACTAACAGACAAACTAATGAAGAGGAAAACAAATGCCAAGAAATTCAAGTTGAGTGTTAAATGTGAAGGTTTAAAGAAACAAAATCTTGCAGAACAGTAATTAGTGGTAATTGATCCTGGCAGCTTTTGATTTTGGGGACTACACTGAAATCTTAGAGCCGTGTGATCTTATTTACATAAGATAAATAAGATGAAAAGTGCATTGGTGTGACATGCAGGTCACCCCAATTCTGCGGATTCTGAACATATATGAACAACACTTCCCAGCAAAGGTTCAATGTTTTAGAATCTGGCAACATTGCAACACCAGGTTAAAAAGTCCAGCTGTGGATGCTGTTAAAACAATACAACAGAGTCATGGTTTTACTCATCTCCATATCTGGTTTCACTGTAGACCCCTGGAGCAGAGGCAGATACCACCTCCCATCATCAACGACCTCTGGGGAAAATCTTCTCTACTGTAACGACCACATACTTGCAACTGTGCATAACTGCACTCTGACCTGAAGTGGTGGAAGATTCCAGGTAAAAGTCACATTAGAGAGCATACAGTAAATAGCATTAGCTTTAATGTGTCATAAACATATAAGATAGTTTAAAATATTAGGCTTCTGATAATAGATTTTGCCGCATAGAAAATACAGTCAATTAATGACCACAATCTGGGAATCACACTACCCATAGGTAGTTAGTTGCAAAGCCATCTGTATGGTAAATATGAAGATACAGTCAGTAGTAGGTTAGCTTAGCTTAGTTTAGAATAAGGAGTGAAAACAGCTACCTAGTTACAGCATCATTAATGATAACTTATTTAAACTGCATATCTTGTTAGTCTAATACGCACAAACATAAGTGAGAACATGTTTCTAGTCATGACTAATATCAGCCACTAGCTACTTGCTCCCAGTGCAGACTTTAGCTTTTCCAGCCTGACATCGCTGCCTTAGAGACACAATATGAAGGCACAGAGGTTTGTGTGAACTAATAAAACATTTTAAATCTTCTTGTTAGACCATCCCAATGCAAGAATTATTCTTTAGCTGTATCTTTGTGAGTCTGACTTTATCATCAAACAGAGGAGAAAAAGTCATCAGAAATTTAAATGGAAAAATACCTGCTGGTACACTTTTGCTGTCCCCGCAGCCTGAGGCTCTTGACAGCCTGAAGTGAATACTAAGCTTCATATTTCAGTAAACTATTTCCTGCAGGCAGTAATACCACGTCTTTTTCTAGGAGATACTGTACAGCTCATTTTTCCACGAAACATCATATTGCATACAAGAAATGACACAAAAACACCATCTGCGTTAGGCCTGCTAACTAGCTAACTAGAATTAGCAAGCAGCTACTCATTGCTAATCACACTGTGGGCTTCTGTATCGTGTGAAATGTAGATACATCTCAACCCGAGTGGATCTCAGTGGTGAAACACACAGTGTGAGCCAATTGTGACCTTGCCTATAGAAAACCCATATAGGGGTCCAAAACTGCTGTGTGCTCTGTGTGGGCACATCGACCTGGGGCCTGCATGGGATAAGTGTGGATTTGTCCACAGAGCCCCACAGTTCACCAACAGCTACCCACTGTGGCCTCACACGGACATGTTTGCTGGGTTAGTTTTATATTTATTTGCAACATTGTATGAGATACATTGTCACATAAAACATATTTAAGGCACAGGGCCACACCCCAAATGTTCCCCTTCCTGTTGCATGTTTATATAATTCGTATATCTACTCCACACATAGTTTCCGTAGTTGGCAGGAGCTTTAAAAGCAGGTAGAGTGTGTGCCTGGTGTGAGAATTGGAATGTAACTTAAAAAACTGCAAAGAAAAACTGTCAAAATGAAAGTACAAGTCAATTGCAACTACTTTACCTTACCTACATGGACTTTTGTTGCAGTTCAACACTGTACTTTGTTTTAGTTCACCAAAAGTGGAATGTTCACCAGTGAAATAGAAACTGTAGTACTTTAGTATGCAGTTTTGTGGGAATCTAAATCTACCCCTTGATTCTATAGCTTGTAGAAACACCTTTTGCAGCAATAATTTGAAGTAATCATTTTCTGTATGACTTTATCCACTTTATTAATGGAGGAATTTTGGCTCACTCTTCTTTACAACACTGCTTCAGGTTAGGTCCTTCAGGTAAGGTTTGCAGGCTTTCACATACGCACAGCTCTCCTGTCACAGCATGTCAGTAAGGTCGAGGTCTGAACTCTGACTGGATCATTGCAACACCTTGATTTTTTTCAACAGGTTTAACTGTTGGACAAATGGCCCACAGGTACCCAGGTCCTGTAACTGCAAAACCAACCCAAAGCATCACAGCTCCACATATGTGCTTGACAATTAGTACGAGTATTTAGTTTTCTTACACACAATTGCGTGTAAGGAGACAAAAGAGCAACTGTCCCTCAGATTGATTGTGTGAATACAGGATGTGATCAGGTGGTGTTGAATAGAATTTAAAATTAAAGCTGGACAGTGGTCTATAAAGATATGGGACATGTGGAAAAATGATATTTGTTAGATTTATCTTGCACAATTTTTGCAGGTAAGTGCATATTAAAGTTACATGTTCCTTGGAAACAACAGGCATGTGTGGGGGTTTGATCAATTATCACTCTTAAATAAATCAGGAGACACGTGTCTACACATCCTTACCTTTCCCTGTCGATAAACATCTGTCTTTCTCGCTGCACCTTCCCATCACCTCCTCCTCCTTCTTTTCCTCATCCACCCATCATCCTCTGTCCCAGTGCTTCTATGGATGAGTGGTGATATTCCCGTGGGATAGTGGAGGAGGAGAGCTTTCCAGGGCCTGTTGCTTCATCCCAAATAATGCACGGAACATGTTCAGACCACCTTGCCTTGGGTTCACTAATGAAGCGCTCACACAGAAACTCATTTTTTTGCTGCCATTTCATCCTTGTACACACATTCCCTGTATTTACAGTGTGAACATTATTTATTACACTTACTCTACTTCACTTTGACTTTTTTGATGTCCTCCAGTCTCTTGTGCAATCTGTTAATATTAATAAGTTACTGCCTAAACTAAATATTTGCACAAAAATGTAAAAAGTGATCTCTTTACTTTTTTTTACATGTTTATATCCTATTTTAGAAACCAAGAACAAGTATATTTTATACTATTTAGATAATATTTAGATTTACTGTTACTTTACATTAGTTTTCTTTTATTAGTTGGAGGATCATTATTTTGACATGTTCACCTGTGATACTTCCCTGTAATCTATTTCTCTCTGTCTCCCTCCCTTTTCCTTTCTTCGCCTCGCGCCCAGTTTCAGTCTACAAGTCCTGGCTTGTCGGAGAATTGGAGGAACCGTGCACTCCTTTTTTTCTCAATAATCCGGAACAATCACAGAGTGCCATGCTCAAGAGACGAAGCAGGGTGCGCCTCATTGCAGACAGGGAACAAGGAAGATTGACGTGCTGGTGCACGGTCCCTGTGACCTCTAGGCTTGGTCTGTAGCCAAAGTCTGCTACCATAGTTATAAATTATTTGTTTTTTGTCATTTTACCCCACTGCAAACCCATTTAGATCAGTTTTGTTTTTAATTTTTACTTAATTTTTTCTGTTTTGTACGTTTTGTAAGCTCTTACTTTTTAAAAACTGAATCTTTCAAAAACTTCCACGCTTTATATGCTCAATATTTACTTTATTTAGGTCGCCATGTTGAGCTAATTAAATAACATTAATAATGAGTTCGGGTATTTATTTTGCTTGTAATAAGTGATATAAAACCATCATTTCCAATATCCAGAGTGGGCAGAATTCAATGTTTACAAAACATGGATGTATCCACCGTGTTGTCCCACACCATGTTGAAGCCTCAAAGTTAACATTTAGCTTTTGCATTCAAAGATCCATAGATGGGTTCAACATATACACACAGTAATATCATACCGATTAACAAAGAATCACAATAGCCAGCAAAATTGGAGCACAAGAGAGCCTCTTGGAGAGGTTGTCCCACACAGGAGCCCATATAGTGTGTCTTTTCATTCCATTAAAAATGCTCTAAAAGGCACCCAAATGACAAACATGCTTTAGAGGTTTCATTTCAGTGACTGGGATTAGTTGCGATGTTGGCACTGCACCTGCATTACCGCAGTTGTCAATCAAAGCTGCCACACCTCAAACTTTAAGCCTTAGCAACATGCAAATAAATGAGTTCTAAAATCAAATTAAACTTGTCTGTAGAGACCAAAATCATTTTTTTCAGGCAGAATGGCAATTACATTTTTGAAGCAGGGCACTCTAACATGAGAGTCTATCTGGATTGGACCCAGCCTCAAGTGGTCATTGGAGGAACTGTAGAGGTTGCTGCTTGGTGGGTAGTGGGTCATTTTCTCATGGACCTCAACAGACTCACTAGGCTGGGCGAATTAGTGTGATTAGTGTGATGTGCTGATGGAATTGAAAAGTTATGTCGTTGAGCTACTAATCGTGCAATGATTGATATACAAAAACAGAGCCCATTCAGTTTAATAATGACCAACCAGAACAGAGGAAATTAGTGGTTTCAAACAGAGCAGAATAGATGAGGATGTATGGCGGAGATTAAATTTCTACTAAAAATATTACATTGTGATTATTTTTTTTATCTGATTTGTGTTTCCGTCTGGAAATTGTGTTTCCAGAGAAAAGTGAGAAGCGGCTGAACAAGAATCAGCACTTTTTTGATGGATTTTCCCTTAAACTTGTTGTTGCAAACAAAGGAATCACTCTCTGCTGCCAAAAAAATAACTTCAGCCCTGACCTCACTTTTATGTCTGAAAAACAGGTTACACTCATTTGTACACATCAATTTGCAACAATGCAGCCAGCCAGCAGTAATTTGAAAATGGATTTCTGTGAGTATTACTGAACCGTGTAAAGGGTAAAATCTGACTTCTTGTAATGTGTTAAGTTGCCAAAGAAGAAAATGAGAGTTATGATTAGCATTTGTGCCAACAACAAAATGAGTGAATGACGGGTGAAACGCTCAAAACTGAGATCTGTCAGATCCGTTTGGGGTGTAGGCATCAAAAGCGTGCAGCATCATCTTCTGACTGGGATAGCAAGGACTGAAATGTTTTGATTAGATCATACTTGGATTTGAATTTGCCATGGCAAAAAAACTAACATTTTCTAAATAACTTAAAGCAGGTAAAAAGAAAAACGGTAAAATATGTAAAGGAGACGGTTGTACAGGGAAGCATGAATAATTGAAGATCCTCAGAGATCAGGTATCAACTTCAGAAACTGTAAATGGACATGTGTATATTGTTGTTTTAATTAAATTAAGCTTGAGTCCATCTCAGCACAGTCTTTTTGAATCATATCTGGGAGATATGCACCTGCTATTGTGCGACTTAGGTCTTTCCTTAAAGGAGAGTCACCTGCCAGTGCAAAGGGGGGGTAGAGAAAGAAGAGGACGCAGTCATGCCTTTAAGGATAAAACCAGCCTGTCACCTGTTTTAAAAGAAACACAAATTACAGCATGAGTGTTAATGGAAGCCTGGAGAAGACACGAGGAGGAGTATGTTTGCATGTGCCCGTGCATGTGCCTCCACCCCGTGTATGCGGGGGGTGGTGGAGGTAGGGGTGAATGGAAGGAAGGAAGGAGTCGTCACCTCCTGCAACAAGTTTAACCAGAATCCAAAGCTAACAAGATGCGGTGATTACAGGGTGCTGAAAATATGAAGGAACAACCAAAGACAACAGAGGAAAAAAAGAAAATTAAACAAGGCTTTTGTTCGCTCCGCTCTCCTGTCTATGCTCAGATTTCAGAGAGACAAGATCTCTCTCTCTGTCTCTCTTGCTTTCCATTCTTTCTCTCAGCTTCACACAAAGACAAAAAGCTTGTTTTTTGTGTGGTTTTTTATTTATTTATTGCAGCTGGCTGTCTCACCAACCACCAGGGCAGCATGTGCAGGGTCATGCTGTCTATACACACAGATACATACACACACACACACTTATATGTAAACTCCTCCACACTGTATGGTTTCATTCCAAGCCTGAGAAGAACGTTGCATACATTTGTACAACATGCACACCTCAGGACACTTGTGCAAACCTCCGCATTACACAATGAGCCACTGGACCATACCAGTGGGAAGCTGTAAAGTAAATAATATATTGCAGCACAAGCAAACCAAAGAGAGAATAAGGAAAGTCTTCATCTCATCCATAGTCACCCCTACACACAATATCTTACTGCTCCGATCTGAGACGTGTAACGTATACAGTGCGTCGGGGTCAAGAGTTTAGAGAAAGTGTTATCTTACTCTTCTCATAACTGCAGGTGAGAATAGAAAGAACGAGGCTGAAGACCATGTTGAATGTGGGTTCTCACAACACTGTGTAGGTTATTATGACAAAAGATGGTTGGGTCAATTGCATGCCGATTCACAGAATTACCCGGGGTATGTGGTGCAATAACTTTATAGCCAAAATACTGTAAAGTGTGAGATCAGATGTAGAGGAACAGTGCAGGAGTGTTGCAGTTTTTTATGTAACAAGTACACAAAGCTGCGAAGGCGTTATCAGAGGCAACGCAATACTGCACGGTCATAATCCATCATGAAGCATTAAGTAGTTTAACTGTTGAGGGATTGTTTAGAGTTAAGCCTTTGCATCTGAGATGTGAGTCATGACTTTGTTCCATGACACAAACGTGCTTGTGATATCTAATTCTCTGCAATCAACACTCACATAAGTCACTAAGTAAAATATTTCTGTGAGCTCGTAAAACTCAAACGCCAGTTTTACTCGTTTAGCTAAAAAAATCCAAAGAAAGCTTAATATTCAAAAAACAAAAACCAAGCTCAAAGACAAGAGAGGGGACTGAAATGACAGCAGTAGAATTACAGAAAGCCATTATTAGAGATATCATGCACAAACTTGCATTAAAAACAAATGGACTGACTGCAGGGTGCATGTATTTTGTACAATAAAAAATAAAACAAAATAGTTTGACTCTAAAGTGACATGCAATTATGTGACATCCTCGTAGATATGAGGCCCCCATGACCACAGACTATAGAGCCATATAATCTAGACTCCTGCTGAGCCTACTAATACTTTTCTGCTGCTTGCTGAACATCTTTAATGGAGTCCAGGAGGAAATGTCACATTCATCCTTTGTAACCTCTCGTTTGTGTCTACGCAAAAGAAATCCCTAATTACAGCTATTATGTCACACGGTAATTTTCCTCTCACACACTCAGTGTTAGTCAGGTATGACACCCACATAAAACTATGTTCTTACTGAACACAGCATGCATAGTGCCGCTAGAATGTAAGATTAACTCAGTTTTTTATGTTTTGTCTTAATTAGGGTCTCTTCCTGTATAAATGGGCCTGCACGTGTGAAAGAGTTTAAGGTAATTGGGTTGGCTGAAGGGGATAATCACTGTGAATTGTAACAAAGCTTGAAACGGATAAGTGCTTCTGTTATAGGCAGAAACAGGATTGGAAGCTTTGAAATGGCGCGCTGGTTGTCAGAAATTGTGCTTGACATAAAAACGTGAGCAATAAAAAGTGCAATTTTAGGGTGCGATTTCTAAATAGTACCTGCCGTCTGTTTCCCAGCATTCAGCCCTGACGAAACGGCCTGAATTAAAAACCTATTGTGATTACTGGATATTTCTATCTCCTCATCCTCCTCATCCTGAGTTGATATCCGTGTTTTTATTCTTTTTAAAACCCGCTTCTGAGAATATCTTTTGTCACGCAGCTTACTTGATCCGGTTTAGACGATGGCTCAAGATGCGCACAATGTTATCGAAACCAGAGTCTTGGATGGATGCCCAAAAAACTTGACTTGTTAACGCAACCAGCATTACACCCGCGGTCACAAGTTGTACTTGATTACACTCAAATATTAAATGCAGCATTCTTTGTAAAGTTGTCACTGTCACTTTGGGTTCATTGCTACAGGTGTTCTCCACAAGCCCAGACTTGCAGAGGATTTAGGAAAAGCCTGCTCTTCTACCACCACTTCATAACGTGTTAACATTCCTTAACAACTTGGAGTATCACCTTATGGAGAAGTGATTCCAGTAACTAGGGTGCCATACAACAATGAATGCATCCCGTTCATTCCCTTTTCCTATCTAACGTACGCACATTCTTCACCCATTACACAAGGATGCTGGTCTGGTTGGTTTAAAACAGGCCCAGCAGTTATTAAATGCACTCTGCCACACTAACGTTCATGCATTCCTTCAGAGATGGTGGACAGCACCCACGCATAACATGGAGCCGGCAGAATAGAAAGAAATTCATGAGACTGTTTGGAAAAGTAAACACATGGACATAATAAGATATGTTTTAGGGTATTGAGAATAATGCTAAAGTATTTTGGAAAGTTTGAAATGTAAATTATAGGATGCATTACCAGGAAAAGCTCCACAGCCCTTGTATGCTATGCTAAAGGTTGTTTTTGTTGTTTTAAAAAACATGCAGGAACTGTAACTTGGCAGTAAAGGTGCAACAACGTCTAAAAATATCACAGAAACTTCTCTGGAACACAAATCGAAAAAAGAAAATAAGTAATGATAAATCCCGTTGTCTAGTTTCAACACCAAAACAAGCAAATGTAAAAAGTAGTTATGCCTAATAACTCCTGATAAAGAAATTAAACAATGTGTCCAAGAACAGAACATTCTGAGAATTTGTTTTTTTATACATTTAAAACCACAGAAGGAAAATAATAGGAATAAAGTGCCTATTTTTTTTTTTTGGTTTTCTTACTTATCTTTAGCAGTTATCCTACGCTGGGATTAAACGAACGTAGGCAAAACAGTTATTGAAGGATTTTATTTTTAAAAAAGAGAGAGAATGAATATTTTCTTCATTATTTTACGGAAAAAAAACAACCCACAAACATTTGCTGCTGCTAAAACATAAAGATCTGCTGCCTTTCTTTAACACATATATTTTCAAATAAATAAATAGCAAAATGCGTTTGGATTGATGTTCACAAATTTATGTTTTGATTCTTTGCTTTTTACTTTCTCCCTTTTCATTAAAAATGAGCTAATTAATTAAATAATCAAGAGCAAATGAAATCAGTATAATTCAGTATAATTAAAAGAATAGTTTTCTCCAGCTGTGGATGCTTTAAAAATGCTGATTTGCTGATTCAGTGATTTATCCACAACAGCCTGTTAATCCATTTATTTGCCTACCTTCAAAGCTATCAGAGGTGTCATTGAACAGGTCTGCCCACTAACCACGCATGACCACTAGTCTTAGGAGAGGTACACACCTTTGCCTACAAAGACCTCTGACCGAGCTGGGTCTCAAGATGGAAAAAACAGATTATAAGTCATTTTAATTTTTTGTTTGAAGAGCATTAACATTTTTTTCATTAAAACTAATAAGTAACTAATGGAAACTGGTAAGTTTAATTATCTGATATATTTATGGCGATGTTTGTATTCTATTTATTTAAAAAAAAACATATAATGTTTTTAATGTTTTTAAGTGTGTTCAAATGCAATAAGGCACTGCACTGAATTACATTAAATGCGACACAAAACAATCTTTACTTTTCCTGACAATATGCAAAAAAATTACAATGAAATGATTTAAAAATGACAAGGGATCAGTGAATATGTGTCACATGTGCACATTTACTTTGACTCAGTTTCTGACTTTTGATCAAAATTATTTTTTCTACTGTTTTTTTACACTCTTTACAACTGTATCATTTATTGTTAATTTCCAACTTTTTTGCATATCTATTTTATTCATTAAAAATTCAGATTGCAGTTAAATCACATGAGCTTTTCAATTAACTTAACTGCGAAGTAAACCTAAACAAACAAGATGCTAAGCAGCACGGTGGTTAGCACTGTTGCTACACAGCAAAAAGGTCTTGAGTTCAATTCTACTATCAGGCCGGGGTCTTTCTGTGTAGAGTTTGCATGTTCTCCCCGGATACTCCAGCTTCCTCCCACCACCCAAAGACATGCAATCAGTGGGGATAGGTTAATTGATTAATCTAAATTGCCCATAAATGTGAATGTGAGTGCCAATGGTTGTCTGTGTCTCTTTGTGTTAGCCCTGCAACAGACTGGTGACCTGTCCACGGTGTACTCTGCTTCTTTCCCTATGACAGCTGGGATAGGCTCCAGCACCCCTGAAAAGGATAAGTGGAAGCGAATGGATGGATGGATAAACTAATCTTAAAAAAACCCAAATTCCCCACAAAATTTAGTCTCTCAGTGCTCCTATTAGTAAACATGATTATGCTAATTAATAATGGTTACTTTGCTTTAATGCCTTCCTTTGCTTTTTTTTAAATATATAAATATTTGCTTTACATTTTGAAGCAGCCTCATAATTCATTCTTTTCATGAGGCAACACTGTGGAAAATTTCACCTGCATACCTGCGTGCACCTGTTTACAGCCTAAGGATGAAGCACCTGTTGACAGCGACTGAGCTGTAATCACTGTTGAAGTAATAAATAGCTGCAGTCCATAACACCATGTCTCTTTCCCGTAAGTCAGTCTTTAATGAGCTGTTGTCATTAATCTGCGGCACGCACTAAAAGCAAAGAAAACCCTCTTTTGTGTGTGTGTGTGTGTGTGTGTGTGTGTGTGTGTGTGTGTGTGTGTGTGTGTCTGTGTGTGTGTGTGTGTGTGTGTTTGTCTGTGGTTTAAAGAAAAAAAATATTTGTACATTGCATTAACAATCCACTACAAGTATATGCACAAAAAGCCCTGCAATTGTGCAACTGTTGTCCGTAGACTTCATCATAAGGTTTTGGACGTTCTTGGCAACTGAAAGTGGAAAATATCAGCAAATAGGTATTGAAAAATGATTATGACATGTTCACGCAGTACGCCTGTCAGTGACTGTTAGAAGACTGTCAGAAACTCATGTTTATTCTCTCTTTCATGCATTCTAGTATTTACACTGTGAGGTTGCTGTAAGCGAACCGTGACATAAAATGCCAAGCAAACCTCAAAGAACTGTAAAGCTCCCATAGATGTGGCGTTTCTCTCCCTCTACTGGTTAGCAAATAAAATGAAAGGAGTGTTATTAACAAATTTAAACGTTATTAATTAATTTGGAGCGTAAGGCAAGATTCTGAAATTATCATTTGAAGATTAATGAAGGTATAAATATAAAATTATATCTTTTTTGTGTTGAGTTTGTAATTTTGGCAGGCTGCTTTAGTTTAGGATAGTTCTTACTTATTAAAAAGCTAACTCACTGGAAAAGATGCATAGAAAACATTCACAAAATGTCTGGAGTTACCACAGTTGGGGTTTTTTTTCTTTTTGGGCAATGTTGCATGGAATGGAAATAATGATTCACTGGTTTCTTAAATGATACGAATCTCATTTTGAAATATATATATATATAAATATATAAGAAAACTCTCCTGATTGTTGAAACAGTATCTCACACCCTTGACCTACCTTTGTTTTTTTTTTGTTTTTTTCAACACTACTTTTATAGAAAGTACAAAAGTAATTGACGTACTGTACTGTCACTCCTTCCCTGTTGCAATGACAAAGAGAAAACAGAAAACATGCCACTGACGTTAGTCATGATTGTAAGATTGTAATAATGATGGCTTTTTTGGCAGGTTGTTTTTCATTAAAAAAATTATTGCAAAGATGAAAGTGTTCCCTCCTGGTCTCACTGTACTTAATATATACAATTGATAATAGATGTGTGACATTGCTCTAAATAAAACAATTTAAGAATTTAATGGTATTTGAGCCTCGTTTCTCTGCTGTAAAAGTTGTTGGCTAAATCTCAGGTCAATAGCACACCCTAGTGTTCGCATTCGGTACTGCTAACTAAGTGCTGAACTACAGTAAATAATAAGAGAAGCCAAAAAAAGGCAGTAAGAATAACAAAAAAAAGGTTAAAAGTCACTGCGTACAATAAGAATCAGACACGCCTTAAACCGGCTACATCCTCCTCTAGTTTGTTAATAAAAGCTGCGAGCGTGCGCGGTCACGTGGTTTAAACCGACTGGCTTCCGTCACTAAACAGGTGAATTCAATCCGGAAGTGAGATGCTCCTCGTCTCAAAGATGGTGTCTTTCTGGGTGTAGAGCTAAAAAAGAAAAATGGACACGCACAAAAATGAGCGATAGATACTTTACGTCAAATCAGAAGCAACCGGACTAGGTGAAATATCTGGTACTTTTCCGAGAACGCGTGTGTATGTAACAGAAATGGACTACAACGGAGCCGAAATAGGGTCCTACACGGTGAGACGCTTAGTTTAAAAACAGTACTTTAATGTATAATCGACTATTAATACTGTGTGTTTACCTCTTTGCTCTAGTAGCGGGTGTCTAAACCCATACAAAAGCGCTGTTTTCAAGGTTTTAAAAATTACGGTTGTAACAAAAAGTTGAGCTACAAAGTCTGTTTCCTGTTATTGTTTTGTAATAGTGGTGGCAGGGCGTAATCGGGATCCCCCTTATGGCCATTCCTGTTAGTCTTATTTCTTTGTTGTAGTGTTACGAGTGGCTTTTAGCACGAGTATTGTTCATCTGGTCTAGGTTAAAGTCCAACTTCTACGTCTTGGCCTTCTGCTTTGTATTTTTTATCTAGATTCATTCAAAGTCTCGTTTTATCTGACTAGACGGACACGTTGTGCATTTGTTGTAGCCAAAACTGCCAACGCATCCGCTTTAATCACTCTGCGTTATATATTTGAATGTTCACAAAGAGTTGTGCCATGAAAAAGCGAACTTCTCTTTCTTTTTGCCTTGGGGTTTAAAAAGATAGATTTAAAACTGTGTTTATTTAACTTTGATCGAATATGTGAATTTTAATAAATGTTTTCCTCTTTCTTTTTAGGACAACCTCATCGGGACTTTACTTGCAATTTTTGGAAATGTGCTTGTCAGCATTTCTTTAACCGTTCAGGTACATGGCTCCTTGAAAAAACTTTCACGTCTTTAAATTGATACACAATGTTATCAATGTTGTCTGTGTATGCCCTTTGTGAGTCATGTCCTCTAGCTTCTAGGTGAGGCTAGGTCATTACAGGATTTAAAAATTATGTGGAATAAATGATATATGCTGTCATGACATCCCTTATTTAAATGTTCTCTTTTATAGTTTGATTTAGGCCTTGTTTATGTTTGCTTTGCACCGTGTACTGCTGTGTAAATTTTCTGCTTACGCTGTCACAGCTGTGTTTTACCTGCATGTTTTCTTTTGTTTGCAGAAATACAGCCATGTGAAGTTAGCAGGAACAAAGGAGCATCGTTCCTTCTATCGCACTAAAACCTGGTGGTCGGGTTTTATATTCACCTGTCTCGGGGAGCTAGCAAACTTTGTCTCTTATGCGTTTGCCCCTCTTGCTATTGTAGCCCCTCTCAATGCCGTGTCAGTCCTGAGTAAGTATTTATTCCACTTTCAGATATATGTATTGCATTTTACAGATACATATTCCAACCTTAATCAATATGTTATTTATAAAAATACAACAAATTAAAAGGAGAGCTTGAATTAAAAGTTCAGATTGTTCCCTTTGAAATTGCTTTCCAGCTAGCTCAATTTTGGGCTTCATTTTCCTGCGTGAGAGACTGAAACCAAAGGACTTTGCAAGTAAGTTCAGAATATCCATGTGAACTGAAATTGTGACATTGTATGCTAATTTCTTGCTGCTCTACTGACTGAAATTATACATCCAAAGAGTTTGTCCTGTACAGAGTAAATAAGATCCGGTTTTCACTTGGTGATATTTCAGAGCAGTACGGCCTCGTCTTCCTGGGCTACATCCTTGTTATTGGAGGGGCATACCTCCTTGTATCATTTGGACCGAACTCTCATGAAAAACTTATAGCAGCTAACATTGTGAAGCACCTTGTTGGATGGCCTGTTCTCCTGTATCTGGTAAGATATCTCTCTTAGATAGACAGTTCTCAAATGGTTCCTGTCTGTAGATGTGGTGTTCTTAGTTTAACACTGAGTAAATAGATAAAAACGAATATAGAGCGTGACATATGAAGCAGTGACACTTTTAAATAGCCTAGTATATGTCATGTCTGTTGTATGTTGTGCTAAAACAAATCTCTTAAAGGGAGCTCAACCATACAGATGACCACAGTGTTGTGATTAATGTTGAGGCTGTAGTTTGGAAAACTGGTAAGAATAAATGAGCCAACAAGCTCCATCAAATTGGCACCTAATGCAAGGCTGTTTTACCTTCTGTTCCTTTTTAATTCGGTCGTCCCTTTACACAATCATTATAATCCACAACCTTGCACTAAATGCAGAAAAATGACCAGCTCTTTTTATCCTTGTTGGTATTCTGCATACACATTTGTCTCTGTCTGTAAGATTAATTGTCCTATTATTGGACTTTCCTGTGTTTCATATATTGTTTTTTTCTCTATATGGCATTAATTTGGTGTTTATTCTTGTTTGTATCCTAACTGACAGCTCCTGGAGATTATCACATTCTGCCTGCTTTTATACTTCTACAAACGGCGCAAAGCTAACTACCTCGTTATTATTCTGCTACTGGTGGCACTGCTGGGTGAGTGTCCTGCATTGAAGCAATCAATTTCCGACCAAGCTGCTATCATGTTTGTTAGGATACATTGTCACATTTCAGATTTTTAAATGGAACCAAAGCTGTCGCTCCTTGTCGCCTTTATTTGCTTACCTACTTTGTGTACTTTTGGCACACAGGCTCAGTTACGGTCTTGACAGTGAAGGCTGTGTCAGGCATGTTGGTTCTCACCATCGAAGGCACCATGCAGCTTAACTACCCGATCTTCAGCGTCATGTTTGTGTGCATGGTGGCGTCAGCGATCTTCCAAGCAGGGTGAACTTGCATCACTTGATTGCTTTTTTTTTTTGTTTGTTCGTTTGTTTGTTTTAAATTGGTTTTAATTGGACCCAGTATATAAGCATAATTAATACACCACTGTTTTTGTTTGTTACCGTCGTCCTAGATTTCTCTCCCAAGCTTGTAAGCTGCACGACTCCTCTCTCGTTGCGAGTGTCAACTACATCTTCTCCACCTTCTTTGCCGTGTTGGCTGGTGAGTCATGTCCTTCTTTGTTGCTGGTTTGTCCATTGTTTTCAATCGGATTAACTTGTGTGCGCAACTCTAATAGTTGTCTAATAGATCATCTGCAGCCCATACCTGCTTTATTTCTGCTACACGCCTTTTAGAGTAACAATGCCAAAGTCATTAAAGATTTACTGTTTTCTGGTTTTCAGGAGCTGTGTTTTACTTGGAGTTTAGCAATGAAGACATTCTTCACATCTGCATGTTTTTGTTGGGGTGAGTAATCATTCATCATAAGCAGAATGTTTTTAAAATTAGACTTCTGACTGCTTTGGTTTCAGTCACTCACTGTTGTGCATGCTGTTAGGCCACCTGTCCTAATATCGCCATTTTTTTTGTTTGTGTGTTTGTTTGTTTTTATACTAATAAACACAATAAAAACATGCTTCGCAGAAATGTGTTATACAGTATCTATTTGAAATACCAAGCAGTAAAACTTTGTATTAAAAAAATTAATAAATGTAAATGCTTGTTTTGTGCTTTGTACAGATCTGCAGTTTGTTTCCTTGGAGTGTTCCTTATAACCAAAACCAAGAAAAAGGCAAGGATATTTGAGCCGTGCGTCACCTTGAATATGAGCAATGGTTTGTATAAATTTTAACATAAACATCATAAATTGTGTCTTCTGAGATTTCAAGCTACGCAGGCTTGCATTGGCATTTTAGCTCTGCTGAAGTTGTGTTAAGAACCTTTGCCTGTCCGTTCCATTATCAGGTGTCCCGACGATCCACGACAAAGGCCCAGTCATTCAGCCAGACTACAGTGGTTCCTTCTCCTATGGGACTCTTGTCAACAACAATGGAGTGGCTCCTGCTCCTCTCCCAGTCCACCTGGAAACGCCACCGCTCGGACCTAGAACCAGTGATGCATCACAAGGCCATCCTGCCATAAAGAGAGATTAAACATGAGTGCATCTCCTGATTCCCAAGTCCTCCATTCAACAATTAATAACATTCAAGTAGCTACAAAAGGCCAGCTCTGGCTTGACGCTCCTGTGCACATACTTGGAAAGCTTTCGTTTTTTAAAAGATGTCCGCTGTATTCATTACAGGAATGAACAGAAGAAACCCAAAGACTGTTTGATGGGTTTGCAAACTTCACTTGAGAAAAAGAGACAGTGTTGCGCCTTGAAGCTGCCTACCTTATACTTGATGTCATCTCGGATACCTCCAGTGAGCACTCCACAAATAGTTAGCAATTTGTTCCCATTCACTTATCAATGGGGCCATACAATGATCTGTTCTTCCATGGAGGACTCAAACCATGGCTGTTTATAATATAGCTTCTCAGACTTGTCAAATTATATTTTGGCTTTAAATGTTTCCCTCCAACTGTCTTCCATGCACAGTTTTCTGCCTTCTCTTAATCCTGGGAGTGCACTGCACTTTCATTTCTTAATGTGACCAAACACTGGGTTGCAGTTGTCTTAATTTATTATTATGTATTTATTAATCGTATCTTAAAAGTTTTGAACGTGCCTTGAAATCTGGTTCTGAACTGGATCATTTATTGTATAGATGGTAGCTACAAATTCTGTAGAACATCTGTTGATAAAAGGTGAGGGGAGTCTGTCAGGGACTGTCTTAATCAGAAGTACAGTTGCAGTAATTTCATATTGGGGGATCTTAAAAATTTGCATCTTAAGATTAATAAGTAAAATGGGTGTAATAACAGAATATATAAAAAATGAAGCTGTCCAGCTAAAACGTTGCACATTGTCAATTGAACTTGTAACTTTTGGTTGTCCCTTTTCAACACATGGGAGTTTTTGAGAACACCCAAATCTAGAAATAAAAAACGTAGTTGGTGTTACTCTTTTCTGCAGTGTCTTTCAAATGCAATTTTATCATTAGATGAAGTGATTGTTGCCTAAGTGGCACTTTAAGACACTTGCCATCTGCACATGGGTCACTGCATCTCATCAGTGTTATTAGAACAGCTACCCGAGGGCTCGTTGCTTTAACACTGTTCAGTATGTGGTTATTGTGGTGATAATTAATCTTCTAATGAAACTGGGATACTGTTGAAAAACGGCACTGGTAATGTAAATGTCAGATTTTTGTCATTGTAAAATATACAGTGGTGTGTAATCTTGTCTCATAAAGTTAACGTAATGCAGCTTTTGTTTGGTCAGAGTTGTGCTTTATGGGATTTCTGATACATTTTTAGCTCTTTGTTGACTAAATTGCAACTCTTCACATTAGTGGTTTTAAAATGACATTGATGTAACTCTTCAACATTAGCACCCTACTGTAATAGCAGGCCCCTATTCCAAGAAGTCAGATTGTGAAATTTCTTCCTTCCTAGATATTCAGCAATCAACTCTAAGTGGTATTAACACACGATGGAAGTGTTTAGGAATGACAGCACATAGTCACAGTGTCTAGAATTCAGTTTGACTCATTAATGGAAGAGTTCCAAACGTCTTTTGGCATTAACATCAACACAAAAACTGTGCCAGGAGTTTCAGAGCATGGGTTTCCATAGAAGAGCAGTTGCGGGCAAACCTTACATCATCAAGTGTCATATTGAGTTGTGCGAAACAAGCCACTACTGGACTGGAGCAGTAGAAACAAGGTCTATTGTTCTGTAGAGTCACAAATCATGCTTCTCGGTCTGGCAGTGTGATGGATGAGTTTGGGTTTGGAATGAGGATCTTACCTAGCTGCCAGATGTAAAGTTTGGTGGAGGATCAATTGTACTACAGGGTTGTTTTTGTGGGGTTGGCTTGGTTCCAATATTTCAGCTTACCAAAACATTTTGGACAGGCATATTGTCCCAGCTTTGTCAGAAAAGTTTGGAGGAGGCCGATTTCTGTTCCAGCATTTAAGTTTAGTGCAGAAGAACTTGAGTGGTTCACATAAAGCCCTGGTCTAAACCTGATCAAAAATCTTAAACTAAAACAAAGAACTCACATCCAACATCAGTTACTGACTTCACAAATGCTCTTCTGAATAAATGGGCAAAAAATCACGCAAAGGGGGAACCAACTCCATTTTAAAGCCGGTTTATATATAATGGGGATGACTTTGTACATATAATGCAGAGGCGCCAGAATCAGCCCACCAAAGACTTTGGAAAATGTGAAGGAAGGGATACATTTTTGTTTTTTAACTGCATTTTCATGAGTTTCACGGCTTTTCTAGCTGCCCATCACCACTCATACTACACCAAAGTAAAAGTAAAAGATAAACAATTACATGACAGAAAGAAATTTAAGATTTTTGCTCTAGGTTGACCATGAAAATAACCATAAAAAATAGGACAAGCAAGCATTTTCCGTTTTATAATTGCAGGGCAGTTTAACAGAACCTTTATTTATTTATTCTAATTTAAAGTCAAAGCATCATTTCTACATCATGAAGAAAACCTGAGATGTATTGCAGAAAATTGCATTTCTTTTTCTTATAGTAAAATATTTCAGGGATTTAAGCTCAATGTTCCCTGATATAATGTATATCAATGCCTCTATTTGACTTTGGCCTGGAGCCACAATAATACCAATATTATCGTATTATAGCATGCAATCTTCTTTTGAATTGATAACCGTTGTAAAATCTTCAGAACTACATTTCACTAGTTAAAAGACACAAAGCTTAGCTACTTTATTTTGACTGAGCAACAGGTAGATAGAGGAAAAATAACAGCAATTGATTCTAGAAACACTGAAATGTGTATATATTCAGCTAAAACATGCAGAAGATAGCAAAGCGATCCTTACTGACTGATATGACTCTAAGAAATCCTTCTGACCCCATACAGCAGCGGATTTTGTGCATCTTTGCTGCTTGGCCGCCACCAATCATGAAGCTGCTGTAGCGTCCTCCCCTTTCAGCACGTTGATTGGTCGCTGCGAGCATACGCGCATATTTGATTGGCCCCACCTGCGGATCCAGACGGTGGAAGTAGGCTGCATCGGAGTGAAATAATCCAGTAATAACAAACACCCACGTTTCCGTCAACAGCCTCAAAATAAACACGAACAGCTTCTATTTGCTGCGTTTAACAAAGTCACCGGAAAAATCCTGATGTAAGTGCGCTTGCAATGGGTTGTTTCGGTCGCTTTCGCTGACAGTAGGGAGGTGAGTGGAAATATTTGCATGGGACGCGATTACAGAGGGAAAAAAATAAAAGAGTAACTTCATCCTCTGCGCGCGTCTGTGTTTGTGTGCTAACTTTTGTATAAAAATTGAAATTTGTTGAGGCTTAAAAACAATCTTTGGTATCGATAGCAAAGTGCTTTAACGCCAGAATCGTATTGTTTATTTATTTATTTATTCATTGCACGAGCTTTACGTAATGTCCAGGGGTTTCCTCTGCGTACACCCAACGCAAATTTTGATGTCACGATCCTCTTAAACAACAGGGAGGAGATGTTGCCGGTTCGCTGCCGTCGTTTTTACCATTCCTGTCTTGCTACAAGGAAGTTATATTGAAACAAACTTCCTCGTCGGTGTTATTTTAAATATCTGACAGTTGGCTCTTTTTTTTCTTTTTTAGATGTTGGCGTTTTATTGTACTTAAAATATTCACAGGAAGTGTCATCTTGTGGTGTATGTGTATATTTATACCACTAGATGGCACTCTTACCTCAGTGCAGCGTTGGCGGTGCTAACCATCCCCCCCTATCCATTTATTTTCTTTAATATAATTATTTAATTTTTCATATAAAATAAGAGGAAAACTGTAAGTCAACCACAAGTAATGTATATGTACCTTTTTTGAAAATTAAACTCTTTTTTTTTGAGGGCTTCTTCACAGTTAGTGATGGTTAAATAAATATTTCATGCCTTATCTTTCTTTTTTTGTATGATTGAAGAGATTATTTTGTAACTGGGGTCAAATAAAGTCAGCATCATCTTTAAAATATTTGGCAATAAAATTTGACTCGAAGCCAGAGTTATCATAGTTTTGTGTTTCCTAATTAGTTTTTGTTTTTATTTCAACATTGTCTTCAGTTAGTTTCATGAGTGGGTTTTCTTATTTCAGTTTAGTTTTAGATTCGTTTTTATTAGTTTCAGTGTTAGTTTGAGTCTTTTAATTTTTTTAATTTTTGCTGTCTAATTATTATACGAGGGAATATGTCTGATTCAAGATTTAGGGAAATCAGTACAAGTGCTAGAATAAAAACACACAACAATGAGCAATTCTGTAATAACACTGTATTAAACTAACAGATCTTAAAACTGAGGATATTTCCTCTTTATTTTTATTTTTATTTAAGTTATTTTTTCCAAGTTTCAGTAGTTTTAATTTTCTTCAAAAGTTTAGTTTTTAATTTTACCTTAATAATTAGTCAAGTAAAATGATTTTCACATCTTAGTTTTAAGTTTAGTCTTAGTTAGCTAATAACCTTGCTGGGAGGGAATGGTATAATTGAACTGGGAGAAAATATAACCTACAAATAGGATGCAAACCTTTTTCTTTAATTTATCCTGTTTTGCTTTTCTTAATCTTACTTTCCCTTTCCATCCTACCACTAAGATCTAGTTAAACACCCGCATCTCACTGTCACCTCACACTAAGCCAACTTTTACACACACATTCATCCAGCCTCACTAACTTATCTTCCAAATTCCAACCCCCAAACCTACCCTGTTCCCAGTCCCCATCCTCTGTCATCTCCACCCCTCTGTCAGCAGCTGCCTAAAAGCCTTCAAAATGCTGCGAAAGAGCTCCAAGGCATGGAGTAACGGCTCAGAGGCCTACAGCAGTGATCCCGAGGAGGATGATGAGGAGGAAGAGGACATGATATTTGGAGAGAGTGATCAAGACGGCATGGTGGAGGAGATGATGGATCTGAGCGACCTTCCCACAGCGCTCTTTGCGTGCAGCGTCCACGAAGCTGTGTTCGAGCAGGACTTGCACAGGGTGAGCTGCTGCAAAACGCACTTTCTGGGCCGTGTCTTTGTTTTGCGTGACTGGGTGTTTATGCGTTTGAGTCATCTCGCTCAGTGTGTCAGCCCGTCCAAGACTTAAAGTCTGGCAACACGTGCGCAGTTGTCATCCTGTCTGTCGAAGTCCAGTCACGGTCTCAAGCTGCGCTGCTGATTGCTCAGCCGCAAAAGCACACGCACATATGCACACCTGATGTTGCTGTTTGTTTGCCAGGGAACACGAGTGCAGAGCAGCAGATTACAACATGACATGCACAGAATCATGAGCCACACTCAGACTTGGCCCATGTGGTTGTGCATAACATTCAGGCATCATCTCATGCATTGTATTATTTATATTACAGACCTCATGCATATATGATGCAGACACAATTATATGGAATTGTGTCTATGCACATGCATACTGTATATATTCAGTTAAGGCCTCTTTTGAAAGTGTTGCCTTTCTCGTAGCTCAGCAGAACAGCAATACGTGCTATCAGTGGATCCTATTTGCTGGAGGAGGATACAAAGTAAATACTTTTAATTTTCTGCCCTTTAATCCAATTACGCTGCGCTGTCATCCCTCCATCCGTCCAGCTGGCATCGTTACATTTCCCTGTCTTCAAGTCTCTTTTCTGTAAGGTCCATCCTCTTGGTCACCCAAAACTATCAAGCTCATCATCCCCTGATCACAATCTACAAACTTTCCTGTTAACTTTCTTATCTGTCTTACTTTCTTTAAATACCTCCCTCCTCCCCCGTTCTGTGCTTCTTCGTAGCCTTCTTTTTTTTATCCTCTCTATGTGTATAAATGCAAAGCAGAGAGGCTAAATCTGGCGCATGCACCAAATCCCTTTAAATGAATCACTCCTGCTTTGTGAGTTTGCTGTTCGTACACCCATTGCTCCTAGCGCTCAAGTCCACCCCCTTCCCTTCCTTTTCGTTTTGCCTCCTCACTTCATTACGATTCACACTCCAGCTTTTAAGTGGAAATACCACCCACACACCCTTCAGTGAGACCCTGTCAATAGAACGTTCTCCATATGTTTCAAATAAATGAGCTATGCTAAATATAGAACTTTTTGAGGTTTATTTAAGCCTTTAGAATGAGGGCACAAAGAGATATGAAATAAAAAACAGGTTGGGTGTGGTATTTTCAGAGCATGAACACGGATTTTTATGAGGTTGTTTTTAGCTTGTAGCTGTGCTTTTTCAATTTTACACACACAACCACACACAACCTGTAAATCGTGTTAAATTTGGAAGATTTCAGCATTTACCTAACTGCTATAAACTTATCTAAATGTGTTGTCAACATTCAGCAGGAACATAGCAACCTACATTTTTGTGTCTTTGGGCTCTTGGCTTTCTCCCAGCTCCGACATTACCTTCTGTTTCTGTTCTCAAAGGCCTGCATGTAGAAGGGATGGGCTGTTGCTGTAATCACACTGTGCTCTTCTAGAGAGGAGAGATGGCTACTGAGACAGAGAAACATTTGCCTCCATGTTTATGAGAAGCTCTTAGCACACTGTAAAAGCCTTTTTCCTTTCTTCTGCATTAGTGAAAAGTAAGTAAAACCTAGTGGCACACTTCCTCTTTTATCTGCACTATTTTTTGCTCCTGACCAGCTTTCAGCTGAAATGGAGAGATGCCTCAAAAGTGTTTGGATTTTTTAGTTTTTATAGGAAGATCAGCTAAGGTCTGACTGGCTCAGCTCATGTCTCCACTAATCCTCGGCTTTATTATTCATTTACTAATTTAAATGACGCGTCATTATTAATACAGGACTGCACTAATACACTTAATGATTTAAATGATCATGCATAGCACTCATATCATCATGTCAATTAAAATACCTAATGGGCCTTTCTTTATCATTCTGCATGTGTCATTTATAAAGTTAGATTCATCATTTACGCTATAGGCAAGTAACCTTTATTTGTTAAATTAATATGTTTTAAAAATATTCCAAAAGAGGACTTTTTTGTCAGTTGTTCATACAGAGGATCCAGTTTGGTATTTCCTAGTTTTCAATGTCAGAGAGACCATCTCTTAGTGTTCACGCTGCAATGTGCTCTTAGAGCAGCTTCTAATTTTGAAATGATTCATTATCTGCTGTAGAGCACCCACAGAAAGCAAGTGTGTACAAGGAGTGAGGGAGTGTGGGCAAAGTAACAAGGCAAATGGGTTTCTGTGCTTATGAAGGCAAAGGTCAGGGGAGCCGTCATGAGCTGTCCCCCATAGTGCCTAGCGTATATCAGGCCTAATCAGCACCGAGCAAAGCTTTTATTGCTGCTTCTGCTGCTGTCAGCCTGAGCACTCCTCACTCCATAACCAGTGCAATCAAGCAAGTAGCAGCTGCAGTGCAACACCAAACAAAATGTTCTTATCTTGCAGTCAAATTTTGTTATAAGATTAATGTAAATTATGCATGTTAGGTATCCAAATAATTATGTTAACAGCAGGTTAAATGTTACATGTTTTTTCGGCTACTGATACTAACCTACCCACAGTGAATTATGAGATGCCTCTGAAATTTGTCTCAGCTCTCCAGAGCTCAAATTATTCTCATCTCGAGCTGCAGTAAACACATGTCCTCAGCAACAAAGCCAGAAAGAGCCACACGGCGCTGCAGTACCTACCCAGCAGAAAACGGATGGACAGTAAACATTAGCTTCTAGTGGCAGGCTGTGAACATGATAGTGGAGCATTTAGAAGCCCCAAAGATGTTAGTGTCAGACATCGATGGGGGCGGAGTCAAGCCAAAAAGTAACTGAGTATTAGACTTATAAACTTGAGGGACCATAAATGGAGCTCCAAGTGTTGCATTTGCAGTTTAATTCATTCATCAAATAATCTCTCATTTTTACTCTCCTTTTTCTCCATGTCTTAGATGTCACCTTTAGCTAACGGACACATTGTGTTCCAATTTCCAAAAAACATCTCTGTGTTTGCTGATATTAAAAATCTGCACTCAAAAAAAGAAACGTTTATGCTTGCTCCTGTTCTGTAGCCTGGCTTTATTGAAGCCTGCAGCATGAATGCAGGAAGGGAAGGAAAAGGGACGTGTATGAATGTGCAGGCAGACCCGTGGGGTGACATTACTTTCTAATTTGCTGAGTATCTCCCTGACATCAGCTGGAAGGAGCATCAGGCTGCAGCACATGAAAAATGAACTTGCTTTATATTCATTATGTATTAAAATACTTATCAGATTTAATTACTCATTAATTGAAGGTGCCAGAATGATGTTCCAGAGCTTTATGGCCCGCTTTAACCCTAACATGAGCATTGCTTCTAATTTGTTGAAACTTAGTTTTTGTTCATACAAAGGGGCCATCCAGTTGGGACAGCAAAACAGGTTAACCACTATTAGTAACCACTTTATCTTTAGTGCAAAATTTTCCAGGCTGACCCTCTTAGCAATGCATTAGCAATATAGCATTGATGTAGTGCTCTAAGTATGTGAAAAGTAAAACTCCTCTCCTCTCACACTTTCTGTCCCACTTGAGTGGAATGTGTTTGATAGTGTGACTCATGACTATATGTATATATATATGTATGTATGTATACATACACACACACACACACACACACAAACACACACATACACACACACATAAATATATATGAGGATAAAGAAAGACAACCCTTGTGCAGAGTGCCGCTGAACCATCGGGACTAAAGATAGTAGGGTGCAGGACTCGAAAAGTGTGAAGTAAAGTGAGTGTGAGTATGTGTGTTTATGTAATACACATACATACAGTGTGCATGCAAGTGTATAGTAGTGATATGTTTGTATGTATCAGACTGCAGTCTATTTTTGGCTGTCGGTCCCAAAGGGTGAACATGAGGGAGCGGGTACTTTGCAGGCTGAAGGTCAAACACGATGCAGTAAAAAGAGAGTGAGTGCCCCTGGCCAGCTACTCCTGCTGTGGCCTGGATATTATTCTGGTACCCCTACTGGAGTGATTCTGCGGCCTAGTGTGCTTGTTTTGCTTTTGTGTGTAACAGGGAAGAAAGCGGAAAACAATTTAAGATGACAACAGAAAGCATAATTTGGCTAAACAGAGCTGGTGATACATTCAAGTGTTTGAAAAGATGACAGTGTTTTCTTTTGCAGTGACAGGTTTTAGTCACTTTTAGACATTTTTAGACTTTAGTATCTACAGAAAGCTGAACACACACACACACACCTTTTCTTAAATGCTAGTTTATGGTTGCTGCATTGGCTGTTGTTTTTTTGTGGCAACTTTGATGATTCTCAACCATTTATACTGGCACTTGAGTTGCACTACACACTCTGCAGTCTTGTCATGAACAACAGGTGTCACCACTCAGTAAACTTCCATTAATGAAGGAGTCCAACAAGGAAACAAAGTGATTAAGGAGGTTTTTTCAAAGAAAGTCTCATCTTTTCAAACTGTGTGTGTGTGTGTGTATACACTCATGCTTGTTTTCCTGTCTAATAGTAGACCATTTTATTGCATGTACAGCATTGTACATATAATACTGTCTTTTAATTTCTTTTTGTTTTAGGATGAGATATTTATTGAAACTAATGCAAACGTAAACCCAAACACTGTATGTAAGGCAAAAACAGAGTTTTTACATTTCTATTAGAATCAGAGTCAGATATTTGATATGACCATCTTTATTCTACAGAACAGCCTGAACTCTCTTAGGCAAGCGCCTGTCATTTCTTTAAGTCATTTCTTTAAGTATTCTCCAGGCTTCCTGAAGGACATTCAAGGCTCTTCTTTGAATGTTTGCTGAATTTTGTTATGCATTGTCAAGATGATCCCACGCTGCTTCAATAATCAGGTCTAAATTTGGATTTATCACTCAATAGGACCCGTTGCCACTGATTTTCAGTCCAGTTCTTGTGTATTTGGCATACCTCGTCCTTTTCTCCCCGTTTCTTTGCCATAAGAATGGCTTCTTCACGCCCACCCTTCCACTGAGACCATTTCTCCATGAAGCTTCAGAGAACAACCAACACTAGCTGAATAAACTGAGGGAGCAGAGGGATCTATCAGGTTCTGTGTCAGGAAATGACTTTTAGATGCTGTTCATCTGCCGTAGATAGTTTTTATAGGGCTGTCATTAATTATTTTTTGCTCCACTTGTCCAATTTGCTCTGCTGAGATATGGCAAGTTTGCAGCTTAAAGCTGTTTGGGAATCATCTTATTGGTGCAGAAATACAATTTTATGCTTATCAAACTTTGGCATTTTTTGTACATTTAAATAATGAAATTGAAACAAATTGTGTTTTTTTATCACAGGCTGCTGAATAATACAATTAAAAATCGGCTCTTTACTAAGTTGTCTGTTGACATAGCACTGGTTTAGCCCTTGAGTTAGGGACTTGAAAATGGTCAGGGGCAAGGACTGGACTGAAAATGAATGAAAAATTTCAATTAATCAGTAATAAAACTTTTTAAACATTTAAAATTCAGGTGAGTATTTAGAAGAACGTGTCTACAAGTAGTTTGACGCTTTGCTTATGTTTATGCATATGCACTGCCCTAATGTCCACAGTGTAATATGGGCATATAAGTACAAGAAAAAAGAAAACAACAAGCTTAAAATTAGGCCGTATCTGTGCTAAATCATTGTGCAAACTTCTGGCAGATTTCAACACTGCTCTGATCCTCAAAACAAAGTCTGCTGACCCGGTTTTAGTTTGAAAGCTTTGAGGTGTTGTTTTAAATCTGGATGAAAACATATTTGTGTGCATGTAAGCCCAGGACAAAAAAATCTTCAATCATCTGCTTTGTGGAATGACAAGGGATCCCTCTTGTGCATAATGACAAATATGGAGCTAAATTAGAGCTTGAACACATGAATAGCATTAGGGGTTAAGAGGTTTGATTACAGTTGCATTAATTTGCCAGTAGATTTTCCCTTAGGCTCTTACATTGATGTGCTTGACTGATTAGAAAATATGAGTGAGAGAAAGTCTTCTGTAAGCCATCCTGTCTTTGAAGGGTTTACTGTGTCATCAGGAGATGTTGCTTTTACAAAAATTAAACAGAAAAAGAAATCTTTGGATGCAAACCCTTTGTAATCACCAGCTCTATTGGAGATGAGAAAAGGTGATTAGTAATTATAATTTGATTACATATTTCCTAATCTAAGATTAACAGATTATCATTGCTAGTTTAGTGCCATAGCCATCAAATTTTTAATTTTACTGCTTTTATTTTAATATTTCACCTTCATGAATTTACTAAGACCAAAATGCAAATGAGAACAAATATATCCACTAATTAAATTGCATTGTTACGATCCACTGTGAGCTTGTTAAACTGTTTTATGGGCTAACCTGTAAAGGCTGCACGCAGAGATATTTTGTATTTTCTAATTAGTTAATTTTTTTTTTTTTACTTTTTGACTTTAATTCTGTTTAGTTTAATTAGTTTCCAGAGCAGTGTTTCTGGTCTCAGTTTAGTTTTTATTGTGTGGAAATGTTTAGTTTAATTTTTCTTACTTTCAGCGATAGTTTCTTTCTTTGTAATTATTATTTTATGGCAGGCTTGTGTCAGAGGCAAGATTTGTTTAAAAGCAGTACAGGTGTCACTTTAAAAACACAGAACATTTTAACTCACAGTCTTATAGACGACCAAAGTCTCAATAAACATTGTAAACACTGTAAAATGCACTCAAACCTCTATACAAAGAAACACAGTTCCCTAAGCCCTTCTCAGACGTGGTTTTATTAAGATCTGTTTGATATTTACATGGATCAGCTCCCTTTCTGAGTGAAATTAAATTTGCTGAACTGTTTTGTTAAACACTGGGGACTCATTTTCCCCTAATACCATTTAACAGGGTCAAATTGTTGTGAAATAATTTGAGTGTTGATTTGACAACAAAGGCGATGACAAAGTAATCAACTTTTTGATGAAGTCTTATGAAGGAGGCTTGAAAATGGTTGGTCTCAGTGGAGCCTTTATGATTAAGATGATACAGCTGTCTGCTGATGGTAATGGTAAATGGTAAATGGCCTGCATTTGTATAGCGCTTTTCTAGTCCATAGGACCCCAAAGCGCTTTACACTACATTCAGTCATTCACCCATTCACACACACATTCACACACTGGCGATGGCAAGCTACATTGTAGCCACAGCTGCCCTGGGGCGCACTGACAGAGGCGAGGCGTAATGGGTGTTTTAGCTCTACAAACCTAACTGCTTGTTGATAGTTGAGACACTCTTGGGTGTACAAAACTCTTTGTGAGAACTGGATGACCATTGGATGACCAAGCTATGGAAATAAATATTATTACTGAAGTTATTGCAGTTGAGATTTTGTCACAAGATATGATACCTACAGACAAATGTTTTGTTCTTCACCAATGTGGTCAAAATGGTCATTGCTACAGGCGGTTGCTTTGTAGTGCTAGTTTCTTTCACTGACTCCTTGTTAATTCTGAACACTTCTTTCTTTTTGCCCTTTTCCTTCCTAAAGATATCAAAGTGTCACGTCTGAGGAGTATCTCCTGTTTTTGTTCTTCTTTCTGTGGTCAAGAAAAAAACAGAGGTGACCACTGGAGTGTTTTAACAGCCCAGTATAAATGGAGGGATGAGAAACAGTGAAGAACAAAGGTGCAAAATGTTGTTGTTAGTATGATTATGAGTAACTTGGATATAACTGACAGCTCTCCTCATTCTCTTGCCTGTATGCTATCTATCTTCCTGTCATAATGCTCATGGATTCATCTAACCAGTTTAGCATTCCTCTCTTTTTGTTTTTCCCCAACTTCCTATTATACAACTTTGTTCTTCACAACTGCAGCGTCTTTGAAATCTTCCAGGCTTTTACAGAAGCTTGTTTTTGGACACTCTTTGTGCCGATCCTGCGGTCCTTCCAGATGTCCTGTCTGTTTGGTTTCTTCTCTCTCTGTCAGGCTTGGCACATGTCTTCGTGCGGATCTATTTCTGCCTTTGGGCCTTTCTTTCTCCTTCACTTCCACTACTCCAGGCTTTTCTCTCGCAAGTTTGGGGAGGTGGATTGTTATGCCTAAGGGATCTGTGGGGTTGCTTTTCCTCACAAGATGGGGGCCGCAGATATTTTATGACTTTCGCTCTGTGTTACCATATGTCTGCTCCACCGACAGCATGTACTGTTTGATAAGATTTGATCTTTCATTCATTGAAGATTGGTGGACTTTGGAAGAACCTTCTCTTTATTTCCTTCCTGATGGTGAAGGTTTTGGTTCTCTACTAGATGAGACAAAACAAAAAGCAAGGTTTGCCATTTTTTAAAAATAAATAATACTTAGTACTAAATAATAATTATATCATAATTATAAATAATAATTATTTTCTCAGGACTATCCAGTGGCCTTGTAGATAAAAGAGACTGGAGTCAAAGTTTTAGTCAATTCATAATTAAACTGAAAATAAGCTAAAAAAAAAAAAAAGATATGGCACTGGTAGTTGTATGCTTACAATTATTCAATATTGAGATTTATTCATGAAAATGAAAAATGTGTTTGTACTTATGCAATATCTATTTTCTTACAGTAGTTAAATCAGTTAATACAGTAAGAAATTTCTTTAAAAGCTGTTGCAAATGTGTTCAGTCTCAATCCTCACCATCCCGTGATAGTGGATATGGCAGTATGTATTGGGGGGGGTAAGTGGTCCGATCTGTTCCAATTTTTAATTAAGCCACTAAACACCAATGCTTCAGAGGGAAAAGTACTTTTAAATTTTTAAAAAAATAAAGGAATCAGTTTCTGAGCATCAGGAGACCCTCTGTGTGCCAACCACATGCCTGATCGCATCATCAGAATTCCCTACACAGGTGAGTTGTTCAGCTCCTTCTTGTAGCTTCCTGGATTGCGGGTATGCAGTAGAGCTGGTGTTTGCAACATCCTGCAATTATGAAGTGCATCTGTGAAAAAAGTATGTTTGTTGGCTTTGCTGTGATGTTGCGCCTGCTGTAAAAGGGTCGATAGAGAGGAGCAGCAACACTCCCGAGTAAAAAGATTCCAACTGACCTGATCACTGCATTATTCACAAGTTAAAACTTGTGGTCCAAGATGCTGTAGAACACATTACAAAGTCGTTTTCACATTTTTGCTAACTCTCAAAACTATAAAAGTTTCATGCTGGTCTTAGTAGGTCTTAGTAACTGTAACAGAGCCTCCTTATCTGTGTGGACACATTAACAGATGTGGTTAAGAGAGGGGATGCAGATGACATTCCCCAGGAAAGCAAAATAGTCCATCAAAGCAAACTGCAGCAGATATTAACTTATTATTTTTTAAATCATTTTAATGTTTTTGAAATTTAACATTATTTCATGTTAGAATTGAAGTAAATAGCAGAGCTGGGCATGTTGCACGAAGTAGAAGGGAGATTTAATGCTGACCTGTTAAAACATTTGTATCATTACGTTTGATTAGAAAACATGAGGCTGCAAACACATTTAATTCATTAAAAGTTTTTACAATATTGTGTAATGTTGCAATATTCTTGTTAACACCGTGGTTGTATGTTTAAGTTCTAAATATGATTAGTTGACGCTTTTAATTGGACAAAATAAGTAACTTTTTGTGCTCATTACTTGTGGAAATTCTTTTTTCATTTAATCTTACTTGTTAGGTTTATATTTGAATTTGAGAGACAAGTGGTAAAATATCGTAATATCTCCAATGCCACATTAAAAATATCTTAGCACATAAATGTCATTCAGTTACCCTGCGATTTAATAAATCCCACAGCTAATCAAAGCCACTTACATAAATCTGTGATGTAATATTTCAAAAGCTCAAACATAAATATATCTACTTACATCCTTATATACCCTCATCATGGACTTGTTTTGCTGTTTTGTACACCGCCTCCCCCACACCTTCAAAAGAGCTTAGTGGAAATAATTTTTAGCTCTTTGATGTGCGATTATGACTGGTTTTATGTGCGGCTGCTTTGATGAAAATGATGGCTTTTCTTCCACACACGCATCTCGCCCCGCCCTCGCCTACTACACAAGGCTTGATTATGACACTCTAAGATTTACTGTGCTATGTAAGACATTGTGTTATTTGTTCTTAGTCATGCTCTTGCGATTCTATTTAAATCCAGATTATTTTGCGGTTCAATCAGTCTAAAAACAGAAATGTACTGTGGGTGATTTCAAGAATAGCAGTCTCAGTACAACAATAGAGTATGAGCGCCTTTTTAACTGATGCAGAGTATAAACGGACTCTTATGAACGAGGAACAAAAGTAATCATGCAGTCCGTGAAATTGAACAAGGCGATTGCTTTTAGGCAAGAATGTGTCACATTAACGAGCCGAAACAAACCCATAAATAAATAAGAAGTTTAGTAAAGCTGATAGTGAGAAATAAATGAAAAGATGTTATAACATTATAATAATGGAAAGCATCCACTGTGTTGTATATCCAGGATGGTTACTTGTGCCTAGTTTTAAAGACTTTGTTTATATCCTCCATATTTTAGATTTTTTTACTTTTTCACTTGCTTGCATAACTTTTCATTGTCTTAATGTAACCACCAGCTCCCCTCTGAGTTTGCTTTTGAAGCATTATTGTTGGAGGAGAGTTGGAGCAAACGGCATTTAAAACGATTTCTGTATACAGAAAAGGATTATTGATGCTGTTGCTGATGTTTTGTCGTGGAGTATGTTTTTGTTGTGTTTCCTTTTGCTTTGGTCCCTTATTTAGCTTTGTTTGTTCATTTCTGTTCCCATCATTGTTCGTTCCCGCCCACGAGTACTCTCTTTGCTATCATTGTCTACTTTTCACCGTCTCCATCATGCTGCCTATTGGCTGTACTGTGGCATTCTGTTGTACGCTTTTGAGCATTTGTTGCTTTGATAATTATTTGGTTGTGTGAAATGGATCTTAATCTTAAGCATAAACATTTCCTACTTTATTTAAATTTAGTGTGCTCAGTCTACAATCTCATTGCACCAGTGCACCACTTGTGCCCATCTCAGCTGCCATTAGAATCCCATAGCTTTCAATTAGATCTGAAAGAATAGAACGCTCTTCCATCCTCTGGTGAACAGTCTTATGATTTCTTTCTTTCTCTTTGTTTGCTTGCCTTGGAAAATGATACCCATTTCTCAGAATACAATGTTTTCTTCAAAGCTTTGAAACTGCCTCGGGTCCCTCCCTGTTCTTTCTTCTTCTTCTTCTCCTTTGTTATGTTTCCTTTAGCAGCGTTGTTGCCTGCATATGGGTCAACGAGTCCGCCTAGCCCAATCCAAAGATTTGACCTGATTTCAAAGCAATCAGTGGAACCATCGGCACGTGTCACTCTGTGTTTCCTCCTCCTCTCGCTCTGTCTCTGTCCTCCCCACAGAGCTATACGGCAGCTCATCTCTCCAGCTCCTAAGCTGCTGGACGGGGTTAAAATGTTGAACAGCTGCTGGTGGCCCACCAGATGTGGGCTGTGGACCAAAAACATACTGTGCAGTCAGTTCTCATATTTGTTATGCAGTTTGCAAAAAGCTGTTTTTTTTTTAAATTTCATTTCTTAACAAATTTGCACATTATTAGAATTGAAATGCAGCACACTAAAGAATGTATTTAATAAAACATGGTTAATAGATAACTATAAAAAGCTATTAAGTCGAACTATAAAACTAGGAATGACTGTGACCAGTTGACTAGACAAATAAATATTTGCTTCCCTTCCTTAGTCGGTTAAAATGATTATTTCTATTGTATTAATGTATAAAAGCAGGTAACTGTTGCGTCTAAGATGCTACAATACCACCATCCATAGCTACATGCCCAAAAGATGCTAAATGGGAAACAATTGAATGGGAAGTTGTTAACAAACAAGCTGATAATACTGATGACAGTCATGGTAACAATCATAGTTCTGCAGCACTCAATTCAGAAAATTGATATTTGTAGAGTGTCGGTGCAAAAATCTTGAGCAGTGATTTATTAAAACGTCTGCAAAAATACATGGAAATACAATATATAAGGAAAAAATAGAATTTGAACAATTCTAACGAGCTTCAACACCAATCGAACTCCTTTATCTAAGCTTTCTTGTAATTTCTTTAAGTAGTCTTCAGGAATAGTTCTCAGGGCTTCTTGAACAACATTCAGAGCTATTCTTTGGATGTTGGCTGACGTTTGTAGTGTTCTCTGTCAAGATGATCCCGCACTGCTTCAATAATGTTGATGTCCGAGCTCTGGGAAGATCAATCCATTACTGATAGTGTTCCATCCATTGTGCGATTTTCTATCCAGATATGCTTTTATTGTGGTGTGTTTGGGATCATTGTCAGGCTGTAAAATGAAGCCATTGCAAATAGGATTCTTCACATTTTTAAGGACACACTGTACACCATGCCAACACATGCCAAGTTTGGGGGTAATAGAGTAGGTCTTTGAGAATCAGCTTGTTAATGCAAAAATACTATTTTATGCTGGTAAAACTGTGTTATCTTAGCATTTTTCCATAGATTTACAGTTTAAAATGGTTATTTGCTAAGTCTGTTATGTGTAGACACAGCATTGGTTAGGTTAGGTGAGTTGAAGTTGCAGATGCACAGCAATTGTGGTCAATTATGAAGGAGTTTAAATAGCATTCCATATGTAAAATGTAGAAGTGGATATGGATAAGAGTGCCAGCTGAGCCTTCAGCTGATGTCGGCTAGCGCTGAGATCAGCTAATTTGCCAGGATTGCTGTTGCTTTGGTGTATCGTTATCTCACAGGTTAATGTTGGCACGGCTATTCTCCAGATAGGTACATTAGAGAATTTCAAGATGTCAAATGTGCTTTCAAATCTATGACCACTACATATTTAATGACAATACATTTTAAGGGGAAAAATGAATAATTTAAGAGTAACTTTCAAAAATGCTGATCTGTCAGCAGCTGTCATCAGATTTTGATTTATCTAGCTAAATCTTGATTGTAAGTACATGATAGGAGCTTTTTTTTACACCTGAACCCTACCCAGGAGTGCAGTGCACATATTGAAATTCTGTTTGCATAGGTGCAGATTTCCCATGTTAACAGGCTCATTTCTGTTAATTAGGAGAAAATAGTTACAGTCAGATTTGACCTTTGGGAGTTGTGCCTATCACTGTTAATTAAAGTTTGATTGCCAGAAGTCATGTAAAACTCTCGTCTATCAGCATATTTCACATCTGAATGACTTCAGCAGCTTCATCATCCTCCCCTCAATTTTCTGAGCTCAATTGCAGAATTCAAACCACCAGATTAAAAAGAGAAAAAACGTTTGGGGCTTTGAAGCAGTGTTGATGGAGGCTACTTGTTTTCATCATTTCTGTTGTGTGCTCATCTTCAGGTTTTGACGCTGTACTTTGCACACAGCAGGACCTTGCTCTCTTTCACTCTGTTTCACTCAGCCCCTCACTACTTTTATTCCCTCTACACCAGCTCTGCCTCTCTGTGCTATTCTTTTCTCCCTCATGCTGTCTCACCTACACTCTGTAGATCTGTCTCTCTGCCCTGTAGACATTCTTTTATCCTCCCATCCCTCTGTCTCCCTCTGGCTCCCTGCGCCTGTACTTGGCTGCTTGCTATAAAAATAGCTTGGCCTAGATTACAGCAGCTGCATTGGCGCTGGCACTACAGTTGGTTTGGCTGGGCCAAGTGAGGTAGCCTGTTGTAATAAGAGGTTGGCAGTGAAGAGATGGAGTGCATGTGTGTATGTGTACATGTGTTTGTGTGTAAACATATACTAACGCGTGTCTTTGTGTTCATTTTTAATACACAGGCAATATACAGTATACTGTAGATTTGCATGCAGTTATTAGAGTTGTGCTTGTGCAGAGAAGCGTTTGGTTATATATGTGCATGTGCATGCATGTGTCCATACTATGAGCATGCGTGTATCAGCCCACCAATGGTGATCCACTGCCCTGATTCCTCCCCCCCCCCCCGCTCCACTGCAGAGCTCCACTTCAGAATACAAATTGTGTTCGTCAGTGAGTCTGAGACAGTGTCTCATCCTTTGAGCATCTCTGCTGCCTCTCCGTCCACTCCTCTCCTCATCTCTTATGAAGTGCATTGTGCACATTAGAGAGAGCAATAGCTGGATTGCTATCCTATTGACTGCACTTTATGTGATAATTGCATGTATAACCGCTTATTGGTCATAAGGAAGCGAGGTTTAAGTGAAAGACAAAACACATTAGGTTACCAGGGGTTTACATTTCCTAAATCTAACCGTGTTCTTGGCATGTATCTTTACACTTTATATTTAGACACTGTTCTGTCAATATCTGCCTACAAAAAGAGACAACAGTACTGCAGCTTTTACTGTGTCACTACTAAATTAGCTGCAGCTTAAGCAAACAGATTAAACTTGACAGAATATTTCTATTTTAGGAGATGTACTTTGGAGTTGCTGGTGGACATATTTTGTTACCTTGCCAACAGTCTTTAAGTGAAGCTAAATTTATAGACCGCTGCCGGAATCCACATATTAACCGTACAGATGTAAGAGTGGTATCGGTTTTCTCATCTTGGCCTCAGGAAGATTTTTGTATGACGTGGAATTTATGGAAGCATATACATACAGCGTACCTCAGTAAATTGAATCTATAAAACAGTGCTGACCATAACAGCATTGTTACTTATAGCTAACAATAGACCAGAACATCTTCAGTTCTGCTGTTAACCCTCTAAATTGCCAGCATTTGAAAGGAAAAAATGAAAAACGTAGTGTTCCTCAGGTTTTTTCTTTCAGATTTTTATATAAGCCTTTATATTTTCCTGCACAAAGTCTTGTTTGGGCTCTCTTCATCCTGTGAGATCTAACAGAGAGAATTGTGAATGAGGAGAGAAGAATTGAGAATGAGGAGGAGCAGAGCTGCAGAATGAGGCCAGAGAGGAAGAAAAGTGCTTCATCATCCGCGGCGATCCATCCTACTTATCAGCTGCGACAAAACAGATCAAAGGAAGCTGCGCTTCGGTAGCCGAAAACAACACATGTAGTGGTCTGTACGGTTTGTTGATGCCAGTGGCCACAGCAGCGCTCCGTTAACCTTGACCCACCCACGACATTCATGTGAACTAATTATTTAGCTCTGATTTTGCACCATTCCTTACTGCCTTTAGTCCTTATTTTTAATTTAACAGACCTAATTCTACTCATATGTGTTGTTTCTGTACATTTTCTTCTTAAACATAAATTTTTGGACATACTTTTAAATCAAATCCCCATCTATTCATTTGTTTCTGCTTGTCCAGTTTGGGCAGTAAGTAACTGTGGTTCAGCTAGAAGATCCTGGGTTTGAATCTAAGGCTTGGCTGGGAGCCTGTCTCTGCAGAAATGTGGTTCTGGGTACTCCAGCTTCCTCCTACAGAACAAAGATGTACATGGATATACAGAAGTAGCCCCAGACTCACATGCAGGTTGGTTATCACCAGCATGTGTGCTACATGCTGTAAGTGGTAAATTTGCAGTGCCACATGGTCTAATATACTGTTTTACAGTATGTTACAATATTCCAGAAGTAATAATTGATTAGTTCCAGGCAGAAAGGACCTAATCTCTGTTTATTTGCAAACATTTGCTTTGCTGATCTTTCTGTTAACAGGAAGTGAAACTTACTTTTTTTTCAGCTTTGACCCAAAGCTTTGTAAATAGGGGAAAGTGAAAAGAGAATTTTCCAAGAGGGCATAAATAAATGATCACAACCTCTGGCAAACTTAGACTACATTAAATTCAAGTAAACAGAGCTGATTCAAAAGAAAAGACGACATATGCGTGCCGCTTTATCACTCCTCTGCGTGTGATTAATGAGCTGTGGGAGTGCTTTTGATGTAACATCTAAACCTGTCAGGTATCATCACCAGCGCCGCCTGCTCGTGCTGCCATGACTTGAAAGACTAAAACAGTTTCAATCTCAACAGATGAAGCAGCTGACGGTGCTTTTCAGACAAGGTCAACATGTTACTGTGTCTGATATGTTGTGTTTTGTGGCTTTTACAGGGGAATTTTTCCAGACCGAGTGACTGACACTGTCTGCTGGAGGAATGTCACAGTCATCCATAAATATCTTTCTCATGTTCTCCGTCTGCTCAGTGTGGACAATGCCTGACACACACAGACAGAAATAGCCCTCACGGCCCAGAGCCTTAATATTAATGGCTTATAGGGACTTTGTTGTCTCGGCTGGTTAGACAATTATTATTATGAAATGGAGTGCTGGAGAGACAGATGATCTGAGTGATGGAAAGAAGACAAGGTGCGTTAGCATTTTACGCAATGGCATAATGTCTGTGGAATCTGGAAAATGATTGGTCTTCAAGTGGAATGGAAACTCAGTCTATCAGTATAATCAAGGAGCTGTGGCAGCATCACCAGCTTCATCAGCTGCTTTATTGTGAGTCATAAAGAGTCACAGTACCACTAAAGTACAAACCAGTAACTGAAAAGTTCTTAAAAAGTTTTCGAGGCATCAAAATGCTGACAAAATAAGGTATATCTATTAACAGCATGCAGACAGACATCGGCATGATGGGCTTTTAGGCTTGTTGTTTGTCTGTATATTCCTATTCTCATGAAGTCACAGACCATGTCAACTGAAGGCAGCAAACAACTGACATCTGTGGTTATGCAATTGTGGCTTGACAAGGCAAAAAATAAAGCAGCGGATGCCTTCAGCGGAAAACATATTTTTCAGTCACAGTGCTGATGGTAAGCCAGTAATCAGAGTGTATGTAATGTGCTGTGTTGGGCAGAAAAACTACACAAACACAGCTTGTATAGGATTGACTTTAACAGTTGATTTCACAAGGATTGTATTCATAACAGTAGGGATGGGTATCGTTTAGGTTTTATCCGATACCGGTGCCAAATCGGTACTTTTGAAACGGTGCCGGTGCTCAAACGGTGCTCAAACCGGTGCTTAAAGAATGGAGAACACAAAATTGGTCCAAAAACCTCTCATGTTCAGCTGTTTTTTATAAAAATATAACAATGTTAGCCTTTTCTGCAGCTATGGGGCATATATGGTATCACTCTTGGCTGGAAGTGCTTAAACAATGGAAAAAACACAAACTTTGTCCTAAACCTCTCATGTTTAACTGTTTTCCACTTTTTCTTTGGTCATTTTAGCCTTTTTGGCCAGGGTGAAGGGAGTATCTGCCATCAAACAAGAAGACAGCCGCATGTAGCTATGATGATGTTTGCTAGTTCACCTTACATGCATTACTGTAATAACGTGGTTAGCCTACTCAACGTAAATTAGCTACTCACGCAGAGAAGAACGGCTGCTGCCACCATCATCCGTCATCATTTCTGCTACACTGGCAGGGCTAGGAGCCAGGACTCTCCTCTTCGTGTTTTTGGGGGATGTTGCATAACAGGCAACCCACCCGCAGTAGATGTGCTCGGTGTGAGGTCTCGCAGCAAGCTATCAAATACGGCGCATTTCTGGGCTTTTAAAAAAACGCTATGCGTCGCCAGGTGTTTCATCGGATTTGAGGTGTTACCTCCTTTGACAGTATCACAGTATCAGCTTAAAGCACTTGTTGCTGCTGAGTTTGCATATTTTGCTATGAAGTACAGCCAGACTTTTGACCGCTTCGCCTTGGACATTTTTAATCTGTAGCTCTGCTCTAACAGAACGTACGTACCTGGCCCCGCCTACTATCCTCGGAAACGTAAAATGATTGGCTAGAATCTAAAGTGTATCACAGCTCAGGAAAAAAAAGCACCGAAATAAAGCACCGAAATGTGCGCTGCTTTTCGGTCTGGTTACTACCGTTTATGTCAGAACCGGTGCCATCATGGCACCGGACACCGGTACCCATCCCTACATAACAGTGACAGCACATGTTAATAGACACCAATGTACCAGAAATATAAGGTGCAAACATTATAGCAGAACTGCTAATTTACATCTGTAGTCCCGGAGCAGGTCGCATAAGAACTTTATAATAAACAAAGACATGTAGCTGTGAGCCTTGTGTAACTTGATACTGCTAGAAATCATGCTGGACTAAAACGGATGCTGTGGATTAAGAGAATATTCAGCAGAAAATCCAAACCATACACCTCCACGCTCCAGTATACTGACTATAACCTTGTGATCTGAGATGTATTGAATTAACTTGATGTCTATTTCTGGAAAGATAATGTTGAATCAGCTCCTCGCTTTTATTGTAAGATGATATTTTGTCTTATCTCCTCTCTGACTCCCTGAAGAAGTGAACCATAACGGTACAGTTGAGGATCTCTCATGCTACACTTGAACCTGTGCTTATACAGCTTCTGCTCTCATTGTCCACCCCATATTTGTTGTCAGTATATCACAAAGACATCAGGTGTAAACACGACTTTCTTCTTAATGAATGGGTTGGTCTGTGTGACTCTGATGCTGGTGTTGTTTGACGTAAACATGGATTGATTTTTTTTTTTCAAAGATGGTTGTGACACATTTTTCTCCCTCAACCCCGCGAACACAAAAGACAATTGTAATAAAAATAAAATGCAACAAAAGCGGAATAAACCGGCCGGTGAATTCTGCAGTGCGCCCTGCGTGGTTCGTCAAGCTCTACAGTGGCGTAAAACAAGACGAACGTGAGGATGGTAATGACGTCAATGTGGAGCCAGGAGCGGGGAGGGCAGGAGCCAGAGAGAGAGAGAGACGGAGAGAGTTTGTGCAGTTGCTGCAGCATCACTCACAGCAGCGCGTAAGTGCAGCGAGGAGTCCAGCCTCGACTCACGCAGCCGATTAAAAAAGAAACCATCCAGAACAGTCCGCCGGACTTAACCGCAGCTTCCTGGAGAAAAAAGCGACAGATACCTGCGTTTTCTGCGCCCTGCTAGAGTGGAAGAGAAAGACTTTTACTCATTTTTTTTAAAAACCCAAAACACGCAAGGGAATGCCATCGATAAATATGAAACTGGAGATGGTGACCATCATCGCCTGCGAAGTAGATATTGAGGTGTTTACATCAGATAAAATGCAGGTACGGTTCACCCATAAAAAATGCACGTTGAAATGAAGCCTGCTTTTTGCGGTGTGGTTGTGCAGCAGTTTGCTCGGGGCGACTGCATGCTGCCCCTGTAGAAGACATGAATGTCTTGGGTGACGTTGAATGCAGCCCTTCCTCAAACGAGGATTTTTATCAATGGGAGCCGCATCTCGGGGAGACGCACGCGCCGCGCGTGCACGCCGCAGTGATTGACGCTGAATGAATTGCAAAAATTGCTGAAAAATGCACGAATGTTTTTTTAAGGAATCATTGTGTATGCGTCAGTGTGTGTGTGTCAGGCTTCAGATAGACGGCAATTATAAGATGAGGCTCGCAAGGCGATATTGGAATGGGGTGTGATGAAGTGGATTGTCCATGCAAGACACATGTATGGAAATAAGCGAGGCGATGTTTAGACGCAGTGGCGAACAGGCTGTCTTGTAAACCCCCCCCCCCCCCCCCGTTTTATATCTGGCCTTACAGCAGCATTGCAGGTACATCAGGTTAAACGTGATGCCGGAAAAAAAATTTAAATTAAAAAATACTCGGCGAACATGAATAAACATGCAGTGGCATAAAAAAATCCTGGTATAAGTGATTGAAATTGATGCCCCTGGAAATGATAATGGAAGGGGGGGGGGCTAATAGTTACAATTAGATTTGCCTTTGAGTACATTTACATCACTGTAAATTCAGTATTGCACCCCCTATGGCAGTTTTTTTCTAAAAGCCCTCAGAACTGGGGTGGGCAATTTATTTTCCCAAGGGCCCACGTGAAACACTGGTGGAGGTATGCACCAATACTCTAATAGAGAGATATAATTAATACTAAGCTGAAGTCAGTTCTGCTCAGTACTGTTGTGGTGTGGCACTCCATAACAGCTCCAGTTTCTCAGTTGGGCCCTTAGGGAAAATCAGCTGCCCACCCCTGCCTTGGGACACATCAGATACAGGTATTTGATAAACTGTTGGTCAGGAAAGCAGTTGCAATCAGATGAGTTCAAAATGAGCTTCAGGACCCCACCTTTGGCACCACAACATGCCAAGTTTGAGGCTTAAAAGGCTATGCAGATGGTCGGCCAAAGCTTGGCTCACCCGCTAAACCCTTTGGAAATTCCATGTCAGAATATATTCCCTCACCTGCTGCCTGCATGTCTGCTTGTCTGATCTGACTCATCACCAAAAATGACTGAAATATGAAAAGGGTGAAGGAATTCAAAATAAAGTAGCAGTATAAGGGGCTGTAGTGCAGTCTGGAGGTATAAGGACTTATCTGGCCTACAAACTCCAAATAATCCCTCTGTGGTTCTCACACTTAAGTGCTGTTGTGCTCTGGTGATATAGGCTAATTTTCTACCCTACAGAAGCTCAAATCTCAGTCACCACACCCAGCTTATAGACCATTAATTTTTTTTATTCATTCATTTATTTATTAGGAATTTAATGTTTATCACTAACCTTCCCAAGCTATTCCAGTAACATGTACATAGGTGGATTGTTGAAGTTTCATTTCCATCTCATAATGATGTTGTTGTGCTTGTTTGCTCCTGTTTTATGCTGTAAATATGTAACACAAAAAAACAGTCCCTGTTGACAACTGACTCATCCTATGGTCTGTGGCCCCTAGCTAGCCAGGCAGCTGCTGTGATTGCTCCCAGGTCTGACAGTTTCTAAACCACTGCAGACCAGCCAAGGTGAAAGACACCAATGTATCACCCTGCAGTTGTTCTCCAATTATAGGAGATTCAAATTTACCTGGGGGATGTTAGAGTAAGAAAAACGACTGACGAGCTTCACCGTGGAACCTCTAAAGTGTTGATTATTTAGGATTTCGACTCACCCGTGACCTAATGTCTCTTAATTTATTGTACAGTTCATGATTGTGTGTTTCAAGGGGAGTCTAGGGTTGGATGTGTCATTTCTTTCGCTGTGAAAAACCTTCATTAAAACCTGCTGCTCCTTTAGATCGTCCGTCCTCCTCTGACAGGCTAGACACAGACAGGGGCAGGCCAGTCTGATCAGAGGACAGTCTTCACTAAACCTTCCTGTCAAACCGCTCTTATCAGCCCACCTCTCACAGACTCCGCCAAAGAAAAGGGGGGTATGTGCACAATTAAAACAGCAGACAGAGGACTGAATAGCACAAAGAACACTAGTAATCCTGGTTTCTAGTGCACTGAGAGTGATGGAGAGCACAGAAGAAGAGGGCAGATTAAAGATGGGCACGTGGGGAGCACGCTCAGATTGAACCCACCTCCCCGTCAGTCTATTCTTGTTTTTTTTATTATCATTTAACCAGATCTGAGCCTGTCTGAGGCCCATGTTTTTATTACTATGCCTAAATCTGTAGATGACAGATAATAATCGGAATGCTGTTTTGTTCCAAAGCACTTTGGGTGAACTTAAGTGGATTGATGCTATTTATAGACCCGTCAAGGAAAGATTAAGCAGTGTTGGTGTTTGAAAGGGGAACATGAAGAAAAACAAGTGAGTGCTTTGACATGGTTGAAAACGCCGCGGCTCGGGTTTTTGCTGATTACATCATTAATGAGACAGACTGAGAGGCTACGCACAGGGTAGGTTGTTGTCATAATAATGGGAAGGCTGATGGTGTAGAAAGCTCTCTTTTTTCCAGAAAGTGCTTGGGATCCATTTTAGATTAAACAAAAGGACTGTTGATGTTAAGTTCGGCAAGGCCGGAGGTGCAGGTTGACTGCATGCACACCTCATGTCATTACCTGCAGAATGTACCAGCATAAGCAGATGACAGCACGGGACACATTTTGAAGGTCGTAGCATGTTTTGGCATGCTGTGAGTGTATTTTAGGACAAAGCTTGCCTTTGCAGTTACAGTTACCATGCATGCTTGATTTGATGTTGACACTTTCATGTAATTTTTTTTTAAATATCCACTTGCACTTTCATATAGGTGTAAATAGATAATGCGCGCCTGTCGACCTGCTCTTTCTCTTGACAAGTTCGTCTCTGGTTTCACTCAGTCGCAAAATATGTGTGTGTTGTTTCTTTTTTTTTTTTTTGGAGGGTGGGTGGGCGTTAATTAGGATGCCTATGTAGTGCTTTACATATTTGCCTAACAACCAAAAGATGTCCCCTTTGATCCCAGGAGAAGACACAAATCCCTGTTGGGATGTGTCAGGAAGGGCATCGGGTGTAGAAATCTGGCAAATCGAACATGCCGAGCTACCCACTGAGGCGACCCCTTGTGAGTAAGGGAGCAGCCGAAAGTATCTTTATGATACGTTTAACACATCAGTGTTGCTGGAAAAAACAGCATTTTGACATCATGACCTCTTCACACTTACAGCTCCATCGGTTCTCCCGACAGTCAGACCCGCCTCATCATGAAAACAGCACACAGAGGCTACACTGCAAACCACCAAGTACAGCTATTTTCGACTTATGCCTGATTTCCCCCACACAGAAGACTCTAGTAACACTGACACACTCACACACTCCAACCACAACAGTGAGTCAGCGGACTCGCAGACCTACAGACAAACATCTCTGTCAGCAAACACAAACAGCACCTCGCAGAGGACACTGGGAGAATTCTCCATCCACCTGGGTCACTTTCCATTTGTCCCGTCGACTGTCTGTCTTTCTGCCCGTCTCTCACTTCCCTGCGTCTGTTCTCACGCTTTGCTGTTGCAGAAACCGCGCTGGTTATGAGGAAGGAGACGAGATCTGATGACTAATCTGCGCTTTTGTTGTTCAGCAAAACTGAAGAGTGATTTTGCTGACGTCTGTGATGTTTTCATTCTTTCCCGCTGTCTTTTTTTAATGTGCTACGTTACATAACATGTTGTCATCGCGCTTCATTTAGGAAGTTTATTTTAAGCATATAAACACCACAGGAAGGTAAAAAGCAATATACTAGACCATAGTTTTATATAGAGATATTTTCTATCCTTTGCTTAAACCCTAACTATATATGTATATATGTGTGTGTGTGTGTGTGTGTGTGTCCCAGGCCTCTGGTAGAGGACCTGAGCTTGAAGGGTAAAGATTGCCCGAAGGGTGAGTGTGGAATTTTTTTTATATAGGCCTTATGTACAATATAGCAGAGTGAAGATAAAAACATGTATCAGTCCCACTTAGACATTTGGCCTTTTGTTTTAATATTCTAGGGAAATACCACTGACAGAGCTCTTAGTGCATACCGAATAACCATGCATTAGATTTGAGCGTTCATGTTATCTTAGACTCACATTTAAAAACATTGTTGTGATGCTGCCAGACCAGGTGTTTGTGTAAGGCAAGAGGCAGAGAAGCAACAGGAGGGTAGGGTAGGGAAGGCAGAATGGATGTAGACATCGGCAGTATCATTTTCTGTGCTGGTAGGAAACTAGATCTGCATATTGGCAGGGTTGAGCGATCCTGGGTCTGAGCAGTGGGCTCAGGTGTGCCTGTTCCCCCCACTCTGGGCACTGGGCAGGCGGCATTCACATTTGCCTGAAACCCTAGATAAGTGCTCGAGCTCAGGTGTCAGCTAAAGGTTAGTGCTGTGTCCGTTAGGGTGACGTAGAACAAAGGACATGCTCCTGGCTTGGGTGTCTGGTTACCATGTAGCCAAGATGACATGACTGTGTGATAAGATTAGATGCAAAATAAAAAAGGTCTTGCAATGGAATGTAGGGGCTCCCAATTTACTTACCGAGGACAAAGAGTTCGGAAACGGCATCATGCAGTGACTGGTCTTTGTTATTGAAGGTTCTTGTGGAACATAATTTTCTTGTCAGAATTTCCAATTAGATTTCCTGTCTCAGAAAAATGGCTGTGAGAATGCAAGGGACTGAAAAAGCAACATCAAGCCAATTACTAAGGAAAAACACAGCAAGAGTTTTACATACCCTGCAGTCTATGGCGTATACACTGCACTGTGAAAGCTAAGGGCAAAAACCAATAATATTAAGTATAGAGCTGTGTGTTTATCCATATGCGGCACATAGATTAATAGATTATGCATTCAATTGTATATCATAAAATAAACACACTTATGAGTCTCAGTTTCTAAAAGCAAGTACACTTTTCTTTTTGTGCAATTTTGCTTTTAGTTTGCTTTTAGTTAGATAACAAATCCCAGCAACAGTGGCCTCAAGGGAACTTATATTGTAAGGTAAAGACCCTACAATAGGAAAAAGAAAACCTCAACAATCAAACAACGCCCTTTGAGGAAGAACTTGGTGACAGAGGGAAGGAAGAACTCCCTGTTAACAGGAAGAAGCTTCCGGTAGACCCAGGCTCAAGGAGGATCAGCCATCTGCTGAGACCAGTAAATCAAACACTGTGGAGTTTTGGGACTTTCGGTGTCTTAATATAAGGAATTTGACATGTCATTGTAAACTGTTAGGCCATGAAAGTTTCTCTCCTGTTTCAGAGCAATTCATAAGGAATTAAAAGTACATTGGTAGATATGTGATGCATCTAGGGTCATGCTTTTACCATTTTGAATCACTGTCCATAATATTTCTGCAACAAAACATGGTGATGTAACTGTGCAGCATGCTCTTGCCTTTGTTTCTGTACTGCTTAATCATCACTAGAGATGCTGTATCACCACAGAGTAATGCACTGATTGCCACCAGAGATGTTGAAAGAGGGTAAAATGCAAGAGTGAGCAGTAGGAAGTGAGAGTGGTGAGCTCATTTGTCTGTACTCTGCGGCCTGAGTTAAGGACTGTTGGTGTGGCATCTTTTAGCCACCTTATGTAATGTTGTGTAACTCTCTGGATTATCGTCACCTTAAAAGCGTACGGATCTGCGTGCGAGCCAGCTAGAAATTTTATGCGTGTGCTTGTATCACCATCTGTGTGTTCTGCCTAAATGGAGCTGAAGAGGAAAAGCTCCAGCTTCGATAAAAAATCATTTAAAAAAAAAAAACGTAATGACCACGTTGGCGGTAATAGGATTAATGAGTCTCCCTGTGCTATAAACTGATTTCTAGCTCCCTGTCGTGGACACGTTGTGCCCTTGGCAGTGGCAGCATAGCACTGCAGCGTTGGGCCCTGTCAATTCAGCTCATTGCTCAAGGTATTTATTCACCTGTATAACACTTGGCCCATTCACATGCCTTCCCAGTGTTTTCAGAGCCGTCACAATGAAGACAAAGCTGTTAATCACAGATTGTTCTCACTGTTTTGTAATACTAAGGATTTGCTGCTATGCTAATGTTAATGGCTGATTTGAGGAAAGCTGTGATTCCCTATGTTGGTACAGGTCACTGCACACACACAAACACACACGCACAATCTTTATCCGGAGTTTATCCAGTGATACTGAGTCAGATTTTTTTCTCTCTGACACATTACCTAATCCTAAGTAGTCACAAGCTAACAGTAGCTTACAATGTTTTATATTGCTAAAACACTAACCCCTAACCTCCAGGCTGAATGTAGCCATAACAGCCAACAGAAACCACTGAGCACCTTAAAATACACTCGAGCTATAATTTGTATGTGGCATGTTACAAGCGTATTGTAAAATACTCAAGTACTTTATGTTTCAGTTCAGGGCTTTTATGTTGGTTTTTGGAAACTCTCTGGTGTTTATTTATTTAGGACCGTGCATGTTAATGAACATAAATGTAAAATAAATTACATGAATGTAAACATGCCAGATTATAGCCAAGGGATAATTTCCATCTGTTGTCCATAAAACATTAAAAAATAGACATAATAATTCATAAAAAATTCATAATTCATTTATAATAAAAACTCTATCACCAAACTCACACATATCATTCTATTCCCAAATAAAACATTAAAACTATACAACTTATACATGATCACACACTTGATTTGTCCATAACCAGTTTTTAGCCTGTGCCTTAAACAAGTTGAATGTCGAGCATTCTCTAATGGATCGGGGAAGACTGATCCACAGATGGCCACCCTGGACAGAAAGGACGTTCTGCCCAAATGCTGTCCGTCTGTGGGGAATAAACAAGTCTCCTCGGGTTGTAGCTCGATTGGTCCTGTCTGAGCTTTCTTTATGCCTAATGAACTGCTTTAGTGGTGGTGGAGCAAGGGAGTGTAAGACTTTATATATTAAACACACTCTTTTAAGTTTCACTAAGTTATTGAAGTTCAGTAATTTATGTTATGTGTTGGATTTTGGCTCTTTTGGGGGAGCACTAGTTTGCACACCTCTCCATCAAGCATGTAAAACAATACTAGACAGAAAATGAATTGATGTTGATCGCATTGCTCATAAATATTTAAACAGTTAATATATGAAGTATTTCTTTATGCAGTTTATTGAACTATTTATGCCAATGAAGCCGTGTTGAGCTGAACTTCAATTCAATTTTATTTGTACACAACTCAACAACAGTCG
>NW_005187411.1:3445308-3480612 GCF_000239375.1 Pundamilia nyererei
TATCTGTATATATATAGATATCTATATGTATATGAACGTGTCTGGACATAAAGGGGGTTTTTTTTTGCTTCTGTAAGGCTTCTTGTTTCTGTTTGTAGTTTGCTTATAGGATTAATGGATCAAGCTTGAGTAAGTAGTCTCTGGTAAGAGTAAAACAGAGGTAGCATTTTTACAAAATGCAGTCTCAAAACCCACTGGCTAACATCTGAAGCTTTTAAAAATGTCTCTTCCATTGTAAACAAAGATCAGGAAACCGTGGCGAATGATTTTTGCTGTATACAATGGAAGCTGCAAATGTTGGCAGTTATCCCCACAGGTAAAGTCATCAGATAATAGCAGATGGGTTCCCAGATTGCCAGTTAACTAAATTTCTCAAAGAAGCTGGAAAAAAAGTGGTGGTAAAATTTAGCGGATATGTACAATTAGAATCTACGTTTAATAAAGTCACTTCCAAGCCATTTGAGTTATTGACTTTCAGTTTTTTAAACAAACAGATAAACTATTATGTAGTTTACAGATGTTTCATTGAAGTTAGAAGATTTTCAAAGTCCTGCCTTTACTTTAATACTAATGTGAACATGGCTAGAACAATTATCAGTAATCTGAGATGGAAAAAAAAGGTGACTAACGAGGTGTAATAAATAATTTCCCTTTATTTAGACGCTATATGAGGAGTAGATAATGGATGTTAGTGGTCCTGCACAATAAATGAAACTTAAAAACCTAGAAAACTCAAGAAATCCTCTTTGTAATTTGAGTTTTTATTTTATTTTATAATTTTTTTTACTGTGATTTCTCTAAAATCCGCCACTTGAAGGGTCTTCTATATTTTAAATATAATACATATTCAACTGGAAAGCTATTAGAAAAAGTATACTGGAACAGAAATGCATGCAGGTACAGTTATTTTTCATCCAGCGCCGTCTGTTATCTCTCCAATCAGATCTTCCTACCTTGTTCGTCCTCATTACATTGGTTCCAGTTTGGTCCTTTAGGGAGGACAGTAATTAAAAACGATTGTCTACACACTTAAGAAATGAATTTTCTTAATTATTCCAGCATTATCTATTTTTAGTGTAACACCATCCCCCACTCACCCAGAAGCTCTGTGGCCTAGTTTGTTGATTTTCACCCAAATCCAATTCAAGCGTGAGGGTCTGGATTAGACTGTGTTAAAGCTCGGCACGTGTCGCAGAGAAAGCTGAGTAATTCCCCAAAGGAAGGGGAAAAAAACAAAAACCCTTCTTCACGTCCCAATTAGGTTTGGTTAATCTTTTCATTTTGATCCAAAACGCCAAATGGTGTAATTCAACATGGAACTGAACAAGCTTGTGGATTACAGTCATGGATTGTGCTCTGAGTGCCAGGGTGATTGAAATACTGTACAGGATTAAATGGGAAACCAGATAAAAATGGAGCATTGTGGCCCAGTCAGTCAATTTAAATCAAGGAAATCTCAGATAAACTTGTTGGAAATGGGGCGCGTGGGCCTGCTAATGTGCATTTTTAACATTGTGAAAGGGTGAATTTGAACTGAAACGACATTTTTCATCTAAACCTTAAGTTGTCTAAGGCTAGGGTTAAATTTAACCAAATCCTCTTTCATTGTAGTTTTTATTATTATGTGTTAGTTTAATTTACCCTCCAACCAGGGTTGTTATAGTTATGCTGCTCTATTATTTTCTCGACCATTATTGTCTATCTGAAGAATCCTGAGAAACGGTTTCTGACCAAGCATCAATCCAAATAACCCTTAATTTAAATGCTGTTATTGTAATTTTATTTGTCTACTATTAAAGGTCCAAAATTGCTACAGACGAATATTAAATGCCTTTTCTGCGTTACCTATTATTTTGAAAATAATTAATTATATTTGTGCGTGCGTGATGCATTTTCAGGCATCATCAAAGACATAATGGAACATGTAGCTGAGTTTTAGATGATGCTACTCGCTGGTTCCCGGCAGTGACAGCAAACTAACAGCTAAATAAATGGACCTTATGTAACTCTGTAAACACAATGAGCTGACAAACACAACAATAAAAAGTGACAGCGTGTAGGCGCTTTTGTGAAAACATCGCAATTTGAACACAGCTTGCTGAGAATACATTCCAGTATTTGTCCAGTGTGTCTGAAATCGTTTATCCGTCAGTAAGAACAGGAAGAACCTGCAGGTCTGCTGAGCGTTAGTGCTGTTTACATATTAAAGAAACTTAATCTCCCTTTTACATAAGACGGGAAAACACTTCAAGTCACAGTCATCTGATACTTGACCAGTTCATTAGGTAGAGAAGGTGTGAAGTAGATCCTGTGGGTTTTTTTTCTCTAACCAGCTTCCCGTTTCTCTCAGCACTGCTCTTTAAATTACTACTTTCTTTTGTTCTGCCACCGAAAACCATGTTGACATTTCCCAGTAAACTTGCACACCTCATCCCTATGCTGTCTGATCTTTTTTTTTGAGCTTGCTGCTGTGAGCATGCACACAGTTATATCCTTTTGCCACTGCGATGACAGCCTTCCCTTTACAGTCAGGAGCATAACTACCCTATTAACCCAAGGGGGAAGCTTCTGAAAGGAAGGCCCCGGAGAAACTGCAAGAGAGGTTGCAGCTTACTAGCAAGCTTAGTGTCTTTTTATGTTGGTGTCTTTTGTGCTAGTTTGCAGTTGTGCCTGCCTCTTTGTTGGATCTCCTGTATGTATATTCCCCCCTCCACAGACAGTTCCTGAACTGCAGCTTTTGATTGCAGATCTTTTTATGTGTACGCTAATTATGGTTAATATTACGTAATGCAAGAATGTAATCATATGTAAAAGCTAATTTCCATTTTCCCACTTTATACTATTAGAAGCATTCAAGAGGACCTTTTCAAGTGTATTTTTAAGGGCCGTCTTGCTGCTGGAAGCATGAAATCATTTATATGTATGAGGAAATAAAATTCAGATGAAAATAATATCTATAGCTTTTTAGTGAAAACAAGTAAAAACTAAGATCATGCAATTATACAATAAAATACTGACTTGCAAATAAATCTGCGAGTTGTCCAGCACGCTTGCATGCACACGTGGAGGTCGTAAAGATGGCAATTGTTCTGTCAAAAATGTTGAAATAAAGGCACTATTAAGTTAAGAGGTTGCCATCATTAAAAATGCCTAACCTGATAATGACCTTCAAAATGAAGTCCATGAAGACTGTGCTATAACACAATTATAAAAAATGTTCATAAATTCACAGAAAATTTTGATTCTTTTATTTTTTACTGTGGACTTACTGTAAATAATCACTATTATTTAATTATTTTTTGTGTAGTGTGAATGGCAATTGGGGGATGGAGGCCTCTTTCAATAGGAAAAGCTGTAAAACATGAAAATACTGTTAAAAGGTAAAAATCTGTGCAGTCCTTCCAATTTTCAAAGTTGTCCAGTGGGCCTGTTTGGAGTCCTTGCAGGGCCGGTTCTGGTCTGTGGGCCTTATGTTTGACACCCCTGGCCTAAAGATTAAAAAAGAAAATACAAATATATGCAAACAAACTAAGAGCCAAATGGAAAATACTTGACAAATAAGTTCAGAAATCATAACTCAGGGTCCAAAAAACAAGGACCATGACAGGTTCAGCTTGAATGTTGTGACAGACTAGCTCTGTTACGCAACAACTGGGCAGAAGCAAAATCAAGGACAGGAAAGTAAGGGAATCTGGCTCGTGGCGCTATAGCTCGGGTGTTACACAAAGGTGACATGGAGAAATGTGCGGTCTACACCAAAGACTCTACACACACTGGAATTCTCTCGTGAGCAACAGCCTTATTATAAACAGCAGCAAATTTTATGTTCTGAAGCAATTCGGTATCCAGCTTGTTCTTATTTTCAGGTTTGTTTGTTTTTTGGAGGTGTGAAGGTTGGTTTTCTTTTAATCTTCTGTGTTGAGAATGAAAAACAGGACGTGCTGTTCGCTTCTTCTCCCTCACCTGTTGTCCTTCGGGCTCTCACAGGACACAGAGTACTGGTAGGATTTTGTGCGGTTAAAAGCGGTCATCCTTCAGCTGTGCTTAGAGACGAATGGCGCTGCCCAATTATTTTATTATGCAGACTTCCCTGTGCGTGAGTGTATAGTAGGCGTATTGTATTTGTGTGGGTACCTACAGCTGTGGAAACACAGTGAAGAATCATGAACGCTTTGTCTACATCACCCACAGGCTTGCTCAATTGCTCTCTGTATCTCTCTCACAAACACACTACACAAGGGAACAAAGGGAGTAGGTCACCACAGGGAACATTGTGATGGCAGATGAGCAGGGCACTTTTCAGCCACATGTAACTCAACAACCCCTCTCTTCTTCCTCGTTTCCCCTCGTCTTCCTCCTCTCATTCCTTTAACATGTTTGCGCATAGAGGCCACATAAATTAGTGATCAGCACGCTCACTTGTTACGCACCAATCAGTCGTGGGTTTATCAGCGCTGGCATATGGTGGTGTAAAACAAACATTGCCTGCTATTATGGAACATGATCTCAGAGCTTTCCCACGTCTTTGCACATGCCAAAATATCAATTTGGGTTAAGGAAGTCATCACTGTGTGTGTGGGTGTGTGTGTGTGTGCCTCTGTGTATGTAAATGATAATCTTATCAGTTTTACACATGGAGTTTTGATGACATCTGAGTCATAGAAGCTGGCCAAGGCTCATGGAAAATTCACAGTGTGAATAAGGGCTGAGGCGGGCTCTACAGAGAGGTTCAACAAGTGTCTTTGTTGTTATACTCAAGTCACGATTACACCAAAATCAGGAGCAACTGTAACAAACAATGGAAATGTAAAATGCTCTGAAATGTAAATCAAGATCTTGCAATACAAATGCTACCAACCTCCCACCCCCAGTTTACTCATAACCAACAAACGTGTCTCTTATGATAAACACCAACTGTGACTCATGAGTCTGTCTTCAGTCAAATTCCTTTAGCTATATGACGCTTGAAAGCTTTTTTAAGGCGACTGCTTCAGTCTTTTCATTTTAGTCACTGCATCGTTAATATCTTTATTTAGTGCGAGCATGCTCACCAGCATCTTTTCCTTTTTAGCTCAGATAAACCAAATGTACAACATATGATCAGTAATAGGAAAATAGAGTTAAGAAGAAGCTAGGAAATTGTACTGAACAAATGCTTCCCTCAAGCATTCGCCTTGAGGGAAGAAAAAACTTCAAGTGAATGCTAATTTTGTTTTACACCTGCTGAATGTGTAAGCAGCTGTTTCCTAACCTGCTTTCCATAGTGTAGGCTGTAAACAGTTTAGTAACAAGTTAGGTTTGAAGCTTTTTTTGCTCGTCTAAAGTGACCACAAAAGCCGGTCCATGTGGATTTGTTCCATTGTTCATTTATTAAATATAAAATTCAAATTTAAAACAAAATCTGTCGTGCTCACATGCAAATATTAAGAAACCTGAAAACAAGATTTAACAAATTGAAAGGTGAGACCATTTAGGCCTCAGTCATACAGCCCTAGAGGCCGATCAGTGACCCAGTAGCAACTGGTTGCTAAGGAATTCAACTCAGTTCACTTCAATTTTGCCATCTATAATCCAGTGTTGAGATCCCCTCCCAGAAGCCTTGACGCCCACTCACAGCCTGGGCCATTTGACCTCAGTAAATCACATGATAGGGTGGGGCTAGGTTTCGCAATGGGCAATCTGTGGTTGAGGGTGAAGGAAGCAAGACAGGACAAAGACATGACGTGGAAGAGAGCCAGAGTTTAATAATAACTAATAATTAAGTGCAGACAGGTGTATAAACACAACTGAAGAAGAGACACACAATGCATCAACCCCCAACACCGTAGACTTATTGCAGAATACTATGCAAACTACGGGCAACTGCAGCAATCTGATAGCATCCAGAGCTATCACTAGGAGGGTTTTATGCCTCTTTGCCTGCATCATTCATCAGAAATTCAGGGAAAACACATTTTTCCCTAGGCCTCTGTAATTAGGTTTTAGTATTTCACTTATGTAAAACTGAGTGGCTCACAAGAGACAGATGGATTTATTACTATATTACTATGTACCCTCTCTGATGCAATATGTAATATGAGAAGTAACATCTTGACATGTTGCTTCTCCTGCTATTTATGCACAACTTTGAGCGTAGACCATTCATATTAAATCAACATACTTAACTCCCAGCTCTCCCATTATATTTAGCGATAAGCATGCTCTTCAATCTCCTCTGGCTTTGAGGGATTTTTGCGTTTTAATTGCAAAAAGTTTCACTTAAAAGGAGTCAAGATATTCACACATTCCTAACTTGACCTCTTTTCCTAGCATCTTAAGTACGCACCTTGTATGGTGAAGTCCAAATCTGACTAAAAATGGTATCACATGGCCTGTAGGTGAAGTCACTTCTGATGTTAAGCCAGCTACCCAGAGGGGTTCAGCAACAGAAGACCTGATGCACTTACATGGGGAGAAGACGTGAAAATAAAACAAGAGGGGAAAGGGGGGAGGATTAGGAGTAAAAGCGCTAATCTTCTTTTTTATTTTCCTCCAAATTTTTTGACCACAGTGAACAGCACACTGCAGCATGATGGCAGCTGACAGCTTGCTGAATCATTTAGAGCTGTGCATGTGTCAGATAGTGTGATTATGTGATTTCTCTACAGAAAGGCCCATATTATAAAGCATATATATTTACTGTGTCAACAAAAAACCAAGGCACTGAGATATAGCAGCTATATATTAATACAAATGCACGATGGCTTTACTGATCATTATTAAGTGTTTACTTTACTGTGAACTGATTAGTCACTTAGTAATTAATCGATCATTTAGGTAGAAATGCCAATGATTTGAGTCAGTCTAAGGAGCTTGGAAAGAAAAGCGTCTGGACTTGTTTAAGTTGCTTGGAGACGTTTCACCTCTCATCCGAGAAGCTTCTTCAGTTCTAAGGGTCAAATGGTGGAGAGTCCCAGATTTAAACCCAGTGGGAGTTTCCCCTCAAAGAGGGACAAAGGATCGCCTTAGACTACGATGACCTGGATGACTGAGAACCTTCACAGACAATGATTTGAGTCAGTTTCAGCATCTTGATCCAGATGTTCAGATGTTTGTGTCTTGCGTTATAGTAAAAAGATATTTTATTTAAAAACAGCTTTTTTTAGACGGAAAAAGCTGAATGAAAACAGTTCTTTTTTATATGAATGTGGACATTTTAGCATGTCAGTGCTGTGTTTGCGGCTTGACTTTAATTTATGATACTCAGACTTTTATGTGTTGCTCGTAGTTTGATTACATACAGTGTGAAAGTGTTAAGATTTTTGCATTAAATGTCAAACAAGGCCAGATGAATATGTGTTCTCCAATAAGACACAGGGCTGAAACGACACGCAGAGAGAGCCCAGAACTCATCCCGGTGTGCCGAGTGTGCAGATTATAGGTGTATCCTGTCACTTAGGTGTCACTAATGTACAGAGGCAGATCTCACAGCCGACATGCTGCCTGTATTCCTTCAGGTAACGCTCACCTTTTCCATCCTGGTGATAGCTGCTGTGTCAGCTCAACAAGGAAAGTGCTGTGGGACTATTTTAGTTTCTAGCTTCCACTGACAGAAGAAAAATTCAGCTCAGATAAAAATCTGTCAGACAATAACAGAAATGGGCGCTGACTTGAGAGCAGCGTTTAAAAGTAGACATTGGCACCACTGATTGCAAACACGTGGCTCTTAAGACACTTGATTAAAGTAAAAGCAAACGGCCATATCCACATACTTAACTATGGCTTTGCATTAACTTTAACTCTTTAAGTATTAAGTAGAAATGTTTTTGTAATGGCCGCTTTACCCAAGTTGAGCACAAGAACTACATTAAAGATGTAAAGGCCCTGTGAACCTGTACTGGCAGAAGACCGCATTCAGTCGATCATCCTTCTTCCTTCTCAAAAGAGGGTCTAGTTTGATAGTCATTGTTGGAAGGATTCAAAGAGTAGCACTACTGATTATTCAGAAACGAGCTCCCCTGGTGGCCTCTTACTTTCTTTTTTTTTTTGCCCTCCTGCTGAGCTGCTTGATTGAGTTTACAGTTGAGGAGGCCAATTTGGTGCCCGTGGAGAGGCCTGATGGGGGGGATATGGGAATGTATAATCGACATATAGTTCAAGAAGCAGAGAATTACATAAGGATTAAAAACGAAAAGAGAGACAACAGCAGAGGAGAGTGCTGGAAAATGACAGAGCTGGACGCAGAGCACTTAGTCACACGAGTTTCTCGCGTAGTGTTCTCAAATATCTTATTTTGTTGTATTTGAGATATTTGATGTTATCTAGCTTTTGAGAAAATAGTGCTCAGAGAACATAGTTCATCTTGAGTAATTGCACACAAAAGAAATAGAGAACAATAAACAACAGTTTTTAATCCAATTTTGACAATCATTAAGTGAAAGATGATGACGCTGACTCAGAAGATTTGCCTCTAGTCAAGCATATCGCTGTGTAAATACTATTGCCGTGGTTTGTCAGTGAATAAATGTTAACTAAGAAAACATTGTTTTAAGTGTTTATGGAAAAAATGTGACTTGTTTAGTCTATTTGGGTTTTTAAATGGTTGCTGTATTTCACAGTATCAGCAGGTTAACATGCTCAACAATAGCCTCGATCTCTCATCAGACTTGTACATTTTTACCTTTTTTATCTTGTGCAGGAGAGGTTCGAGGCATTGTTTAGGATCTACGATGAACAGACGACTTTCCAAATGTTCAAAAGCTTCCGGAGAGTCCGGATCAACTTCAGCACCCCAGAGGCAGCAGCCCGCGCACGCATTGAGCTACATGAGTCCGAGTTCAACGGCAAGAAGCTTAAACTCTACTTTGCTCAAGTAAGTGTCAGATGAGGGGTCTGGGAAAGGGCAGGAAGGGGGCCTGGGAGATGGAGGATCTGAGGCAAAGCACTGCTTATTTACATAGAGAGTTAGGGCACAGTGCATTGTGTGTGCACAGCAACACACAGAAAAACAAACTCGGAGAAAGAGCATGGTACACAATCTCCTCCCAAATTCTTTCAATTTCTCTTTTTAATCCATCTTTTAGTGTTGTTTGTATCTCTGAGCCACACCTGACTGCTTCCTGAACCTATGAGCCTTCCTGTCAAAACTCATCTGTTACATTATTGAGCACAAGAACACAGTTCTTGATTCCCCACCCACCCACTACACTGTAGGTGTGTGAACAAGTGTGTCTCTATGCAGTTGTGGGGAAGAGAGAGGTTGAAGGATGAATTTTACAGGTTACGTACTGTATAAATTGTATTTCAATCACATTTAAATAGCTATAAATTAATGTGTAGCAAGTCCAAAACACCCAGTTTAGCTCAGTTTTAGTCAAGAAAAGTTGTGCTTCCTGAAAAAAATACAAGTCACTGCGACTCCAACTGAAACTCCCTTTATCGCGAATACATCATCAGTCATGACCCCTGCTGCACCTTTTAGTACTTTGATGTAAGAGGATTAAGGATTTTACAGCTTGACAGATGCCACATGTAGGTATTGTAATTACAGCAATTGGCAGCTATCAAAATGCTGAAATCCATTCATTGGAAAAAGCCTGTTATTTGAGACTTGAAGACAGAGCTTCTGACTGAAACTTCAGTTTATCCTGTGCATATAACCAGCGGACAATGAGACTTGTGTATGAATTAAGAGAACAGCCGTTTCATCATCTATCATCTTCTCTCCAATAGATCCAGAATGGTGACGAGGACATTGATAAGTCATATTTGGCCCCTCCCCAGCCAGTCAAACAGTTTCTGATCTCGCCCCCTGCCTCGCCGCCTGTGGGCTGGAGCCAGAGCGAAGACGCCACGCCCGTCATCAACTACGACCTGCTGTGCGCCGTAGCCAAGCTCGGACCCGGTCAGTACTCAACTTCAACACGCTCGTGCTCTGTGTTGGTACTCGGTGCCTACAACAGGCGTAACACAGGGAAAATGGTGTGCAACAAATGTATGAAAAAATCTCCTTTGAATCATTCGTCTCTGAACAGTAAAGCCGAAAAAAAGCAGGAAATTATTTCATGCACCTCAGGGGGGCGATGTGGAAAGGATATTTATCTGGGAAGCAATCATGACAAAAGGAAATGGAACATTTTTGAATTATAGCTCTTTTAATCTTGACTTTTACTGCGGCGCGTTAGTCACTTCTGAATAGCGTCTGAAGTACTTGTTCAGAAGTACATTTAAGGAATGCTGTGCCATTTAAAAATCTGTCTTTCTTAGTGATCTCAGCGAACAACTTCCTGCTGCTGTGGTTTTTTGCAGAGAAGCATAAAAAAGGAAACGCCAGACTGAATCCCACGAATCAAATCCATTGTTCGAGCTATGATACATCAGCATCAAGGGTCATTGTCAGTACATATACAATGAAAGAAGCAGTGGATTCAAATGATTTTGCATAACATACACTGACTAATGAGTAAACCCCTTCATAGAAACCATAAGTGGATTTTTGGAGGTGGTGAACGTCTGTGTGTATTTCTTTTCTATCTGCAGTATTAAACTAGGATTAGAAAGTCCTGCAGGGACGATTTATTTCAGTTCATCATTACTTATTTCGGGGATTTAGGAGGAGTCATTAAGGGAGGATGGTAAACCAATGGCAATAGTTTATAGAATCTACCCGAGTGAATCTGCTCTGCTTTCCATTTAGTCGAGCCAAGTTAACATTCATCAATGCCACCCAGGAAAAACAAAACATCCAGTGTGGAAATAGTTGTAGCAGCTAATCTTACAATCACGTTCCTCCCCACCTCAAGAACAATACTGTTTCATTCTTTCCATGTCTATGCAGATCAACAATTGCATCCTTGTTAATCTAAGTTTAAACAGAGTTCTAGAGGCTCTCAGAACTAAAGTTAGCTCAGTTAAACTGGCAATAGACTACTTGAGTGTTGGCATGCATGCCCAGCTTGCACGGAGCTGCCACAAATGCTAAATACCTTCCTGTTTTAAACCATCCACTCGTATCAGACTAATATGTCGGAAGATTTTATTTCTTACACACACATAGTGTAAATGATAGCAATTGGATATCGTTCAGGTCTCACTTTGCCCTGGAGATTTTGTACCTGGTTGCATATAGAGTGGCATGGCAATATGAAAGCTAATGAGGAACCAGTCTAAATGAGGCAGCACAAACCACCACAGTTAGACTGGCAAGTAAACACCTGCACCTCTGTCTGCCTTGTCAGCAAGATATCAGATCGCCGCAGCCTTTAGAAAATGTCACCTAACACGCACAAGAAGGTGTGCCATTTCCACAGCGTCTTTCCATGCTTGCATATGTGGATGTGATCATGCTGATGAAGTGGAAAAAACAACCCGAGCGCCATTTATTATCACCAAAACTGATGATTAAACTCGCCACGTCCTCGCACGCACAATTACACACACACAGTCCAGTTCGGAGGGCCATTTTGACATGTTCTGCTTTTACCATAGCAACACGAGGCTTCAAGAAACTGCTTTGTTCTGCGCGTCACATCCTGCCATCCAACATCAGATTAGCTCAGGGCTGCAGCACAGCACGCTGACTCCCTCTGTCAACTCCCCGTGGTAACAGCAGGACTATATTCGGTGTCCCTCTCTTGTGTTTGGCACCACGGCGAAAAGCGACAAGACCAATTTCCTCCTGTCTGCCAGCTGTCTGATCTCCATGGCGACTGTGATACAATCTCACAAGAGTCCGTTTTCAATCAGAGTCCGCTGAGTTTGGCATCCAGACAAATGGCAAGAGTATTCCGGGGAGTAGTTGTCTCTTGAACACGTATCCTGATTTGTTCCTTAACCAACAGGAAAAACAGCTGTCACCATATAATAGATGCCGTACATATTTCAAACATAAAGTATATTTAGTTAGTCAACCATATTAGTGCAAAATTAGTGCTACTCTAGACAGAAGGAGGAGTGTTTTTCGTCTCCTTATCATTCATGGGGGATGTATTCAAATCCCTTCAGTAAAATCAGAGGCACTATAAGAGAGAGACAATTAAATGTGGAACTGAAATTTATGTGAAGGTTTTGGAATGGCAAAGACAAATGTAGAAATACAATTTCCACCTAAGTGTTACTACTTATATAAATTTGATCATATCTGGTGGTTTTATACATGCACTCTTAATGGTATGGTGTCCATTGGTATAATGAATAATGCTTCAAAATAACTGGGCAGTATCCTGCCTCCAGGCATTTGAAATGGTCAATAATATTGACTTACTTTTAGACTTAAGGTTGTAAAGTTCTAATATTACTCAAAGAGAGCAAAACATACAGCAGTTTCCTCTGGAATGTACACTACATTAAATGATTAACTTGCATGAAGCCTCTTCTACTGAGCAATGTGTTAGTCCAGTTCTCAGTACTCTGAGTTTTGCCAGTCTCTCTTTACCACAGTAGTGGTTTTGCTTTCATATTTAATCCGTAAATGTCCAATTACCCTTTTTTTAGTTTATTTAATTGAAAAAAAGAATGATGTACTGTGTGCGTATATATTGATAGGTAGATATAATGATTAGTTTGCATTTAATCTTCCAACAAACTCATTCTCATAAACTTAGAATTAATTAATAAATTAAAATACGTAGGTGCTGCTGCCAGTTTGTGGAAGTCGCAATGTTTCCCTGCCATCTTGAATACAGTGGCCGAGACGGACATCGCTGTTCTGCCTAATTGTGTTAAGTTTGTAGATACAGACCCGCCACATATGTATTAGATGAGAAGATGAGAACTCATAAGAAAATTGTAATTCATGCTTATTTATTATAAGTTTCAATAACACTAGTTAAAAACAGCAGCCTCTGATGACAGAAAATTTCAGGATGTTCTCAATAACTCCGCTCAGTATCATCAAGATGGATCAGACTTCTTTAACAAGCTTACAGCCGCCTCCAGAAGTAAACATCGACACATACAGACAGCTGAGATGAACAGCTGACTAACGGCCTGCTAAGAAAACAGCAGATTGTGGGATGTATCTGGTCTGGAGTCATTTTGTTATCTGAGTACACTAAATACAGATGAACGGCAACCAGTTTTATAGGTGACTCGAGTGTAGAAGCATAAAATATCGCACATAAAATATGAAATATGATTGTCCTACAGTGGCCAGGATTATGCACTGCCGCAATTTGCTGACATCTAGTGGTGATATTTTACAGACTGTAACTTAATGGCTCTTCTCTCTTTCCATCCCCTCAGGTGAAAAGTATGAACTCCATGCAGGAACAGAGTCCACCCCCAGCGTGGTGGTCCACGTGTGCGAGAGCGAAACAGAGGAGGACGAGGCAGCGCGGCCAAAGCAGCAGATTGTCCAGACCAGACGTCCCGACGGACCCCCAAAGGTCTTCAACTAGAGAGGCCTCCCTTCCAACACCAGTGGGGCCAAGACCGCCACTTAAGCCCACAACACACCTGCCCTCTCTCTCTCGTCTCTGCACTCACAGAGAGCGTCGATGCCCCTCATTTCAGTTCAACTAAAGCAAAAAAAAAAAAAAAACAACCAACAAACATTGCTCGAAGACGGTGTTTGTGGGGAGCGTGGCGATGGAATGAGGTGGCTTGAAGGGGATGGATGAGAATCACACACACACACTCATCACATTCTGTGGACAGCCTGGGGGAGCGGTAGGCATGCTTGCCTCCACCCCACTAATCTCCCCTCGTTTTCGGCAAGAGGGGTGGAAATACCTGTCCCTACGCAGGCACCTGTCACTTATCGCACACACTCAGCTCTCATTGCTAGTCCTGCTCAGTAGCTTGCTAGTCAGTTAGGTTGTTAGCTGTACCTCTCCCTTCGTCTCACAGTCATATGTAATAATCGAAGATCTTTGGTTGAGGACATGTGATACTTAAGCAAAGATATTTTTCTTTTCTTTCTGTTTTTTTAAACAATAAATTGTGTTTTTAGGTTATACATATGTATTATAAATGTCTATTTTTTTCCTCCTTTTTCATATCTGCTGGTTCGCAGTTTCCGCTCTCATTAAGACTGACTGTGTGATGTTTCCGCTCTTGTCTGCATGTATATACTGTATTACAAAAAATACCTACAGAAACACAAATACTAACAAGCTATATCAAGAAAAAGGAACCTATTTAACATCACACACAGCACGAAGCGCCATATGTGACTAACAAAGTTGTGGTGGTTGTCTAACTTTTATTCTTTTTTCTTTTTTTTTTTTAATTTTGCTTTTGTCCTTTTTTATTTGGAGAGGTGTTTTTTTGCTGTACTACTAGATGTGTATACTTACTACGTATTTGATACCCCAAAACTTTTTGCATGCTAAGTTACTTCTGTAGATGAAGAGCTGAGGTGTATTTTTTTTCTTAATTGATGTTCGTGACTATGACAGAGGAACGGGTTGATGCTTTTGACGCAAGTGCATATTTGCGCACAGGGTTGAAAGTATGTGAAACGGGGGGTAGAAAAATAAAAGCTGAATGAGTTTTTGAAAGCTTGACAGTTCAGTCTTTGACTCGACGGCAAATTTGCATGTGTCACTTTTTTGCGATTTGACAGGTCAAACCCCCTTATTTCTTCAAAGGGGTGTCGGGACGGGGTTTGTTTTTCTGTTTTTTTCTGATTCTGTTTGTTGTAATTCACAACTTAAATGTATTTTTTTATGTTATTTAATCAAACCCACAATCTGTGTCAGGTTTCCTCCGAAACCTTCTACTGCTTGTTTTGCACTGAGAATCTCTCGATATCTCCGAGCAATTGTGGGACTCTTGATCGTCTCCTGCTGCGCACCAGAGTACTGCGCTGCGTCTGGCTGTAAATAGCTTAGCGGAAAAAAATTTGTTGAAATAGTTCCTTTAGATATTGCTGTTTACCTGAAAGCATTTTGCTGAGAAAAGGGAAAATTAATCACGCCACATGAGATACACCAACCAAAGCATCGACTCATCTCCTAACGTAAAATGATTTCTTTCTTACTCAGAGACTCTGATCTGTATTTCTAAACACAAGGATATCATGTTTCCCCCGACCCACTTGCAGTAGTTTGTATTGAATTAGCGCTCATTTTATAAAAACATACATTCCTTAATCTACAGCTCACCTTTATTTTGTTCCAATAAAATCAAATCAGACCAGTGTGTTTCACCTCCACTAAATGAAACAGTTCAGCGCTTTAAAAGCAACACAAAGGAGGCGAGTCTGAACCTCATTTGTGTCATCAGACAGCATGAAATCTAAAAGTACTTTTTGCTATGTAACAATATTAGTAAGCAAACTACAAGTCTGTGTGCATGTGAGCACTTTACTGTCAGTGTGCTGTTATTTCCTTCACATAAAAGTCTTTTTTTAAAGACAAAGTAGGAAGCACATTGTATGTCTTCAGTTTTATTTCTAGTGTTGTTTGTTTTATCTCAAGCTAAACACCTGGTTAGCCTTTTCACCAGCATATTGCAGTGAGTGAAACACTCCACTTCCTTTTTGCTCGTGTGAACCTTTCAGGCCTTTTTTGGATCTGTGGAAGTGCGTTTCTGAAAAGCGGTGTGGACATGCAGTGCAGTTTTAGGTTTGAGAGAGAGAGAGAAAAAAAAGAAAGGAGGCAGGATGACAGTGCAGAACAAAATCACTATCTTTGTTTTTGTGTTTGTCCACAAGAAACATTCATTTTATCTTCACAGGATATGAAATGGTTCTTTGAAATGCACCGTGTTGGCAGAGTGCACTTTTATTGGCACTCCGGTTAAGCTGTCGCAGTTATCTAAGCAGACGGCAGACTGGTGGAGCTGCTGTGATGGATGATATTGTAGAGGAAGCAGCGGAGCAGAAAGAAGGACACAAGGAAAGATTTTTTATCTCTTTTGTCATGGTGTTTTAACAAACTGGTGCATTTGGTCACAGTTGAAAAGAAAATTTATATTTATGTACATATGCCAAGTGTTTTTTCTGTTGCTGAGGCCAGTCCCGGTGTGCAGTTTGTTATGGCTTCTCTTGGCAATGTTGTAAATGGAAACAAAAAAAGACAAAAATGTATAACAATAAGTTCCGAAGATGCTCGATCAAAACCGACAGTCATCTTGTTGTGTTCAACATGGACTCTGTTTGAATGTTTCTTTTATTTCTGGGGAACGTCTACTAAAAAGCTCAATTATACCGTTTGTCACTGTTGTACTGTTTCCGTTGAAACCTGAATATTGTGTCTTGTATCGTAGGAATCGAGAAAACAACGTAGCAAAACGAGCAATAATTTATAGTTCTATAATACCAGTATGTGTATTTTCATGTTCTGTACTTATTTCTCAGAGATGGTCTCTGTCTCTTACAGTATCCGCTTCGATTTGTGTAGTATAATAGTCATTTGTTTCACATAGAAAAAAAAATACATAAAGACTTATTCTTAAAATCTATGTTTAGTGTTGTTTATTTCAGGTGTGTCTTTGCTCGAGGGGCTACACTTGGGATGCAAACACAGAAACAGAATCTCATTCCAAAAAATTAGATAGTTATAGTCATCCAGAAAGTGAGCTATGTACAGTGTATGTACTGGGCTACACCTCTTAATCTTTGAATCCAGTCTTTTCCAGTCATATTATCGTAAACAGGAAGCTTAGCTGTGCGGTCTGCCTTTACAAACATCTGTAAAAGAATACGTTTTTCTACAAAACATCACGGAATTCATGAGTCCTACTGTAATAGGATGCCACTGTCACAACACGTCACATCACGAGTTTTTATTCCCTCCCAGATGTAAGTGGTATAATTGTGCAATGGAAACCAGAAGGTGGCAGAACACGTAAAGTTACAGAGCAGCTTAAAAGCATTGCCAATGCTCTGCTGACTCAGTAACTCAAGAGTTTCAAACCTCGGGCGTTTCTGTGGCTAAGCAGCTCCTGTAAATGTGTAATTGTTCCGGTACTTGTGTCCATAAAGTGTGTGTTGTGCCAGACATACACCTGAGTAAAATCTAGTCTCCCAGTTTGTGGCTTTCATAGGTTTTCATTACATTCACAGAATTCAGCATTAATTTACCAAATGCAAAATCTTTAAAACATTTCCTGATTTTGTTCTTCTTGATCATAACTGAAGGCTTATTTTATTTTACCAAGGCCAGCTGTTAATTCTTCAATAGATTATATTTATGTGACAGAATAAATCTTATTACTTAGTATTTAAGTACAATTTTGTTTTTAATACCAAAAACTAGAAAGTCATTTGCAAATAACTACTTTTTTGAAATAGGAAATAAACTGTAAGAACTTGGCATTTTTTCATGTAGAGGAAAGGTTTTTTTCTTTTTGCCTGTATGAGCAGCAGATTCTAAAGTGAGAAGAGAGAGACCATCTTGAATTCTCAGCCCACATGATCTCTGCTACACAAGTTCAGCATCAACAGCTTGCATGCTTGTGACACAATTACATTGTTGTAGTTCCTACACAAGACCACATTTGGTATAATGGGGGACAGTAACTGACCTTTTTGCTATCAAAATGTCTTTAACTTGTGTTTATAAAATGTCAGCATGCTAAGTTGCTTTGTTTCAATGCACTGTATGCTAGCATGCTGACTGTAGCACTTAGCACATGACACCTGTCCAGTCATGTGACTGCAACAATGAGGGCAAACAGGCAACAAATGCTGGCCCACACTGGCCAATTTTGCAAATTCACACTGGCATGTTTCAGATCACAGAAGAAGTTGCAATATTAGACAAAGATAACCAGCTACCTTGAGTTAATACAAAATGCGGTTTTGATTACTTCATTTATTAAGATAAAAGATCCATCCAAACCTACCTGCCCTGTGTGAAAAAGGAACGTGCACCATTTGGTAAATGGCCTGTATTTATATAGCGCTTTACTAGTCCCTAAGGACCCCAAAGCGCTTTACATATCCAGTCATCCACCCATTCACACACAGGTGATGGCAAGCTACATTGTAGCCACAGCCACCCTGGGTGAAGTGTCTTGCCCAAGGACACAACGACCGAGACTGTCCAAGCCGGGGCTCGAACCGGCAACCTTCCGATTACAAGGCGAACTCCCAACTCTTGAGCCACGATCGCCCCATTTGTTAAATAATGAGTTAATGGTGATTAACCAAATCTCACTTCAGTTTCACTGACCACACCCAGGCTTCATTACTGCTAAACCAGATGAATCATGAAATCGGTTAAATAGAACCAGTCTGACAAAGTGAAGTAGACTAAAATACCTCAAAAGCAACACATCATGTAAAAATTTGAAGAAACAGCTGAGAAAACAAGTCACTGAAATCTATCATTGTTGAAATGGTTACAAAACCATTTCTAAGGCTTTGGGACTCCAGTGTATTACAGTGAGAGACATTATTTACAGATAGAGAGAACTTGGAGCAGTGGTGAACCTTCCCAGGAATGGCCAGCCTACCAAAATTACTCCAAGAGCACATCAGTGACTCATCTAGGAGTTCACTAAAGAACCCAGAACAATATCTAAAGAACTGCAGGCCTCCCTTGCCTAAATTAGGGCCCGTGTTAATGATTCATGATAAGAAGGAGACAAAAATGTGATCCAGGAGAGAGTTCAAAGAAGAAAACCACTGATGACACAAATGAGTCTCTCACATTTATTAAAAAAACATCTTAATGATCCCCAAGAATTTGGTGAAAAATATTCTGATTTAAAACCAACACAATATTTCATAAAAAAGAACATCATACCAACAGTCAAACATAGTGGTTGTAGAGTGATGGTCTGCTTTGCTGCTTCAGGACCTGGATGACTTCCTGTAATTGACAGAAACATGAGTTCCGCGTTCTACCAGAAAATCCTGATGAAGCAAGTCCAGCTATCAGTTCATCCACTGAAGGTCAAGCACATGTGGTTTATGATCAAAACACACCAGTCGACTTCTAAACAGCTAAAAAAAAAGAAGAAAAAATCAAGGTTTTGAAGTGACCTTAAATGTAACATGTTTGTCCTCTAAATTAAAACGTGGCATGGCTAAAGTCAAACAATTCCACAAAGAATAGTGAGCCTTAATTCCTCCACAGCGATGTGAAAGACTAATTACTAGTTATCACAAACACTGAATTGCAGTTCTTGCTGCCAAGGCTGGCAAAACCAGTTATTAAGCTTACTTTTTCACACAGGTTTGGATATGTTTTTGTTCTTTAATAAATGGAAAGGTTATTTAAAGACTGCATTTTGTATTTACTAGAGTTATCTTTGTCTAATGTATCTGTCACACAACAAAAATCAGGAAGGGGACTTTATTACTTTTTCATTATGCTGTATATATTGTTGGGATTCCTGCATTTACATCACCACCAAGAAAAAACAGGTTTAAAAACCCTGTCCTTCACAAACGCAAGGGTAATAGATTATTTCTTGTCAAAACTAATCAGCAAACTTTAGCTAAATACCAAACTAGACGGTTATTTATGTGTCATTCTGGGATAGCGGTGCCAAAGCAGACATAAAATCTAGTTAAAGTTATTTTGATGTCAGGTAAAACATTTTCAGTTTCAAATGACCTACCACTGAAAACCTGGGTTGCAAAGATTGGTGGGGTTAGGCCAATGCATGTTTTTGGTTGGATCAGGAGAAGTTTGCATGGAGGTCAACAGTCTGTGGAACAAACTGAGTGGCCAGTAATCCATGGATTTCAACAGCTTCTCTGCACATCTGTCAAACGTTACAATAACTGTATGAAAGAGAGAGAAAGCCTTGTTTCCTCCTTCAAGTGAGCCTTTAGAAAAATAGCTTCTCGCCTTTAAACTGAGAATAAGCCCTGATCATTACAGTATCACATGAATTTTAGTTAATGGCGATTTTACTAGTGTTACATTCCCCTATGCTTAGATTCTTTTGAGTTGCTCTTTGATACAGATGAAGCAGATCAAGTTGTACCAAAAAAACCTTTTATTATTGTGCTGAGTATCAGTGCATATTTCCCGCAGGTGAGTTGCGGTTAACACTGTGTGACCGATGTGCACACATTGTGACCCTAATTATTTTCTGTAGTCACAATTTAACCACAATTTCCTGACTCCTATGCAGGTTATCTGCCGAAAGCTGTCAGAGAGAGCCGCAGTGTTTTCACTAACTTATTTTGAAAGCGCAGCAGACTAGTTGCCTAACTTTATCACTCATACAATCATTCACTCAAACAAGGACAAGCAGCTGTGTTTACATGGCCCTGCAGTGGTCCAACCAGAAAGAAAGAATGGCTCTGGCAAAGGAATGGAGCCACGAGATCCATTCATTCAAAGAGGTATAATTGCCGCCATTAAATGTTACTGTCACTTTCACATTGCAGCTTAAGTTAATATTCTGTCTTGTTCCAAGTCTGAGTTAATGATTCTTTCATGGATCGTTAGCGTGTTTGAAATTTAAAGCATGAGGCATGAGCGGACTGTGTGGCAGGCAGTGTAGTCACTGAACATTCACAGCTTCTGTTCCATCCCGTCAGCCATGAACGAAAGACAAATGATTGCTCGTCAATGTTGTGACAACAGTTTTCTCTCATCCATTTCCTCCTGACACATTGCATGAGGTGAGAAACTACAACAAAGCCAAAACATTGGCACACTGTTATCCCTGATTTCACAAAAGGATGTCTTGCAAGCACAGGTTTGGCCCAAACTTAGTCAGTGGGTTGGTACATCTTTATTGTAGCACGCAGTCATAAAGATTGCCTGTGTTAGAGGTAAAACAGTGGGCAGCTGTTGGTATTTTGCAGGTAGAGAGGACTGAGTAAGAGCTGTGATACTGCACTGTCTCGTTCTTCACGACACAAAAAGCCCTCTCTTCACAGGCAGCGGGGAATTCCTCCTCACAATGACTCTTACTGTTGAACATCACAAAGTGTGTGTATCTACGGGGAACAGATCCAGTTAATGTGGATTTCATGGGTGTTTTGGACACTTAAGCTCTCAAGCTATACAGGCCAAATCTTTCTGGTTCCCTTTTAATTAATAAGTTAGTTAATAAGCACATAGAGTGAGGTTTAAGGTAAAGTGGCTTCTTACTTCCCTGTCATTCCAGGTAGGAAAAAAGACACAAGGAAATAAATCAAATTCATACAGTGTAGTAGACAGGTAAAGAGGCGGGACCGTTAGCTGTTAGCTGATGCTTTTAAAAGTTATGAACCTTTTTGTGTAAAACAGTCAAACAGGAACTAGAAAGAGACATATTTCTCCCACATTATGTTCTCTCCATTGGCCCCATGTTTAATCCAGAATGTATTTAAAATACTTCTTCTCATAGAGGACCCAACGCAGTCCTGGCTTACTTGTGGTTCCCGGAGTTGAAGAATGGTAGGCAGAGCCTTTAGCTATCAGGCGCCTTTCCTGTGGAAACACCACCTAATATTAAGATGAAACTTGAAGCTTTCCTTTTTAATAAACCTAATAGATAGGGCTGGATCAAGTGGCTCTATTGCTATAGACTTTTTGTGCTGTTTCACATAGTGTGTGTTTCTCTATTCTGTTTTTTTCCCCTTCTCTCTCCTTCACACCCTCAATCATTGACTGCAGACAGCTGCACCTCGCTGTCTGGTCTATTGTCTGGTCTCTTCCTGTTATAAGAGAGTTCTTTCTTCCCATTGTCACCAAATGCTTCTTCACAAGTCAAGTAATTAAGGTTGGGGTTTCTCTCTAATTTTATAGGGACTTTACTTTGCAATATAAAGCAGCTTGAGGTGACGTGCTGTAAAGGGATGCTATATAAATTGACCTAAAATAAACTGAGGGAACCTCCACACTCGGTGAAATTCAAAGGTTTTAGCACACATGGTGTTTGGATCATTCATACTGGACTGGAACCAACACAATGCCAACACAATTCCAATTAAAAAGATGTATTCTTCTCTATGAAATCTGACCTGCATCTTTTATACTGTATGTACCGGTGTTCCAGCACAGCGAAACACAGCGACACCAGCTCCGTTCATGTATCTAGGTTGCCGACTGTTCTTTCAGCCCATTGGTTGAACCGGGACAATGTGTAGCTCCTCAAATGAAGTTTACTTACACTTCCTCACAAAAGAATAGCTTCCAACTTGCTTTATTGTCATAGGAACCTCGTGGTCCCTGGGGGTAACATGAGGCTGGATCCTGAAGTGTTCTTGGCACAGGTTTGGGACAAGTCTAACCAAGCTGTTAAATTATTGCTTGTACAAATGTTTCCCTTGTTTCCAGCTGTTTGAATGGATCTTACAGTCCAACAATAGAAGGCTGGTACACACACACCCAATACCCTTTGAACAGGCACATTGTCAATTTTTAACTACATACATGAAATGTGTTTGACCAGAGATGAATGCGTATCTGATAAAACTGAAACGACAAACTTTGCCAATACTCACACGAGTACACACGAGTAGGGCCATTTGTTCTGTAAAGGAGAGGAAGTGACAGTTTCAAATGACCTACCAGTTAAGACATAAATCTTAACTGGAGGAATAGAAATGTGTCCACTATATGCTGGCTATGTGGACAAAGTGTCCCGAGACGCCCACTGGAGACTGATTTTGAGAAGCGGTGGTCATGGGGAGAGCTGGCAGCTTTGGAGAGGATTCTTGCTTTTTGATCAGCAGCTCCAGCACGCCTAAGGGACGGGCGGAGGGACCTGAAAAACCAGTTGCCTGACATTATTACTTTCAGCGAGAAGCAACGTGGAGCCTCCTCCTCCTCCACACTCTCCTCCCCTTCTTCACATAAACACTGTGATTCACAGAGAAACCACACACACTCTCTCTCTCTCACACACACTCACAGATATCCGTGATTGTTTCTGAACTCTCACGCTCTCTCAGTACATCTGACCTGTATGCTTGTACCTGTGCCGCCACCACTTTAGCTACATTTGGGATTTATTCTCCCCTCCTGGAGTTGCTCACCCGGCTCTTCGACTCCCTGGTGTCTCCCTCCCCAGGCCTGCTGCGATTCTGGACTATGCCCCCCTCAGTCAGCTGAGGGAGGGGGCTCTTGCACTCCCATCCGGAGAAGGCTTGGGCTGAAATCAAAGAGAAGGTGATCGGGTAGGTCACACTAACCGCTGCGGTTTTCTTGCCAGATAATTTTTTTTGTTTTGATGTAAACTCAAAGAGTAAGAACTCCCTTTCCTGTTGAGTGTTTCCTGTTCTGGAGCGGGGGTTCTCTCAGACATAACAAGAACATAGGTGATTCTCAGGTGAAGGGACAAAAAAACAGCTCACATACCAAAGATCTCTCATGTATAGAAATCTGCTTTTAGTGCTAAAGAAGTGGACAAGTTTGAATTGGAATTTAAAAAAAGAGTCATTTTGACCTCTCATTAGTATCAGGCTGCATATCACCTATTGATAAGTGACTGTTTGATGGAGCAGCTGCCCTTATCTTCCCATCAGCTGGCACTATAATTGCAGGTAAATGTGATCGCACATTGTGTAGTCCTGCTGTACCGATTCACATGATGACGGTTTATTGATTTAAGATTTGTCATCTTCACACATTAAGCTTCTTCTAAGTGTTTAATGCCTGTGTAAATCTACCCAGCTAAAACAGATATTCAAGTTTTAATCAGGTTGAAACATTGCTCGAAATGTTTCCTGTTATTCAAGTTATTCAATGTGATGTGGTTTGATTTTATTTTGCCTTCTGTGATTTTCTTTGTTTAATTAGAAGATTGTGATCCCAAGATTGAAGTATAAAAGAGGTTAAAATGAAATTAAAATGACATATTCACAAATGAACTCTGTGGCTCAGTAGGCTAACTTCAATTGTATGGACTTTCTTGTGTTGTCACATTTAACTTTGATGAGCATTGTCTTATAATGTGCTTTGTTAATACAGCATTAGCAAGTCACACCGCACGTACCAGCAAAGCAACACTGTGACAGAAAATGAACTTATATAGAAATCTATTACAGACCAATTAGAAACAATGGGATTTTCATCATGGCAATGATGGATTAATTCTATGTCGTGTATCCAGTTAGAAGGAAAAGTGTGTTATACAGCGCTAAACTCTATTCTGAGCAGCAGCATCTTAGTCATTTAGGAAAATTATTCATCCTATTATTAGATCGTAATATTTCTGAGGAATCCTGAATGAGTAATCAGCACTTCATCTCAGACAGTTTGTGTAGGTTTGTCTCCTGATAATAACTCGATTTTCTAATTAACGATTTTAATTAGAAAGTGTGTTCCTAATTAGTGTAAATACTCCCAGAGAATGTGTGAATGATGCTTTAACACTCCTTCAAGTGATTGGCTATTTTTTGCAGCTTTCACATTTGTAAACAAGCAAAAAAAAAAAAAAAGAGACACTGAGTTCAGCATTCAGTCTGTGCAACTTACAATCCATATTTGGGTATTTCATTGGGCTTAAATGCTTTTTTTTTTTAAGTTCACACTTGAGAAATGGCTTGTTAATCCCCTCACACACTTCATTTGTCATGCTTTTCATGGCTGTGTAGAATACTCTTCACGCTAAGGAGCTGTTGTGCAAACTTATCGTAGACTCATTGCTGAAGGATTTATTGCCTCTATCTGAAACCAGTTTAGTGTGATTCTCACTACAAATACCAAATTATCTGAGATTGTTTGGAATTTGGCTTTCAAATTTATCCACACATGGATCTACATTTTTATCGTCTTTGGGGTCTGTCCAATGACTTAACAAGTGTCCTGCAGTTATCTCCAGCATTCACACCTTTACTTTCATGGCACGATCACTTCAGCTTTACATGAATAACAGCAACTGTTCTCTGTTGCAAATTTCTGTGCTCACTGACTGGGCTCAATAAAAGTCACAGTAAAATCCCTATTTGGTGTGACATCTGAATAACCAAAGATATGAGAGGTTTACATCAGAGATGATCCAGGCGAGCTCTCTGCTGTGACTTTAGGCCACATGTCCGCTTTTCTAAGGAAACAATCGGGGCCATCTATGTCTTGTTAGCTTGCTTCAAAGTGACTGCTCAAATATTGACTCCGACAGCCGTTTGAAGATTGTACTTTGAATGTACTTGTGAACATGGGTCGTGCGGGAGACTGCGTTGTTTTTAACGTCTGGGTGAGCATCTGCAGAGGTGGAACGAGTCAACAGCTTTGTCTGTTCATTCCCTCATAAAAAAAATAATATTAAAAAAAAGGAAACTAAATTGTTCCCGTTCTGCAACGAGTCCACTTTCTGGACAGACCAATAACCGGCTTGTTTACTCAGGGTGGAAGAAAGGATATTGAATTTGCAGTGTTAGTGAATAGCTGCAGTTTGTGGAACAGCAAACAAACTCTTATTACAGAACGGAGAAGATTGACCGACGAGGACACGGATGCTGACGTCAGAATCAGTGGTCTGTTGAGATTTAGTTTCAGATTCCTTTACTTTTAAGAAACCAGAGTAAAAAAAGATGAGAGGGTCTCTTGCTACTTATGTCCTATGTCTTTTAAAAGATTATCCTGCTTGTGTATATTAACTGTAATATAGTTTCCCTGTGGGGGGGAAAACAGATTTTCCACGCTCTGGGGTTTGCAATAAACATAAAACGAGTTAACGTGGATAAGTGAATTAAGTATTTAGAGCTCAGCCAATATAGTATATAGATTGGCAATATCACAGCTACTACTGACAAATATGTTGTTCATTGTGTCCCGATGCAGGAACATGATGAAGGAAAACATACTTGGGCTGCTCTAGAAACAGTGTTATCACATATTTTACATCATAGCTGAGCAGGCAGAAATGAATCACTGAAAAGTCAATAAACAATGGCTGCATCATTTTTACTTTTCAGTATTACATCATAAAAATGAAATGCTGAAAACTGACACTTATAAAAACACAATGGTTCAACAGATCATAAACGTTATGCATTCGGTTGGATCTTGGGTTTAAATCTGTGAAGTTGAAGTGTTTTTTTTCCTCCATCCTGCAGAATCCTGGCCAAGCCACCGGCCTTTACTGCCACTCGTGTTTGAATTAGCTCGACTGATTTCCCCTCTGTTATCTTGACAATAAAGGATGTATGTTTATGGCTTATGGCATTTCCAATATGTGGCTAACTTGATCAGCTGATTACACTGTTTGGTTTGTACACCAGGAATGTGGTAGCCAGTGACCAAGCTATGAAAGGACCGGTGTTGCTTTAAAATGTTTACTGTAAATAAAAAACGATCCGGGTTCAAGCCAAAAATCCATCTGCTGGCACCTGTTATATGTTATTTAACTAACCCTGAAGAGAGGATATTCTCTAAGATTTACAATCAAAATCAAGCCAGAAAAGAGATATTATACACATAAAAATACACTTGGACAATTAAATGAGGTCATTATCTTTTATCACAAGCGTTCAATCATGGTAAATGGCTTAGGATAACATATCTTTTGCAATTTGTTCTACTCAGGGAAACGGCGCCATGATTCATTTGCCATCAAACTCGAGTTTTGTCTTCTGGGCAGTTCAGCCGAAGTAAAGGAGTGGGTATAGGATATAGGATGACGATGTCTGCACGTGAATTAGTCAAGGTGTGTTAACATTAGGTGTTTTTCCTTGGCTGAGGGCTCTCCCAACCTCTGCCACATAGCACCCATCCTAAATCTAAACTGCAGCTCCTGTGATGTATTACTTACGTCTGTCAACACACCTATTCCGTGAGAGGCGTCACACCCACTGGCTACTGAATCACAAGCATGTGCAGTTATGTAAAGAGATGCCTCTGTACCATGAAAACGCCAAGTAAAGAGGGTGGTTAAGGAGTGAAACGTTTAGTTTAAAATTACAGTACAGCTATTGGGGAGCTGTCCCAGGGTGTAACCTATGACAGCTGCTTTGGGCTCCAGTCTCAAAACAGCCTTTGACTGGATAAGGAGTTACGAAAATGGACAGATTATGTTTCAACTGTACAAAAGATGACATTAAGTCTCCATCCTGGGACAATAAATGTGATCTATCTTTGCTTAATCCGATCACCTCTTTTTGATAAAAGCTGGTACACATCCTGCTGCGCTGGTGAAGCCATTTTTTTCGACAGCACATTTTTGATTGCCTCTGCAGACAAGGCAGCTTTGTAGCACAACAAATACCCGTAGCTCTACATTTGAACCTTAAAGAAAGAGCTTGTTCTTTCTCTCATGGTAACTTATTCTATAATCACCAAAGACTCAGCTATGATAAAGGCACTTTTAACAAATTGATTTAATTAGTACACCTAGCTTCTTCCCATTTAAGCCAGTTAACCATATTAATTTTATTTTTTTTTCCAGTAAATGAATCCAGACCTGTTATTCCGTCACGTTCTGTTAATTTGCTGTAAACAACTAATGGCAAAGAACTAATGAAGACATAATAAAGGATTAGAAGCTAAAAATACAGCACAAGTACTTTAAAGAAAAGAACTGTAATTGTGTTATTTGCCACCATCTGGAAAATGTACACTATTCTTTTTACACAGTGGGCCAATAAATGAACAAATACAGTAATAATACTTCAAAGGAAGATATAGTTTAAAACTAACCGTTGAAAATACAGTACTGTAAAGAAAAATACTATAGCTATCAATAAGGTACTTTTTAAACACACACATTCATTTGAACTTTTTGCCTATAGGAACAAAAATGACTCAACTGGTTACATAACCACGTCATCCCCATAGTGTATTCCCTACTGTTTCCAAAGCAATGGTGTAACTGACCTTACACATCAGACGATTAGTTAGCCACTTATCAGAAGCTGTCAACACAGCAAACAGCTGACATGATGTATGCCATTATTAATCTCTTTGCCTAATAGTATGTCAACACCTGGAGAGTCATTTATGCAATATTTGCCCGGTGGATAAGACGTAAAGTACACACACACACGTATCGAGTACAAGTTTCGTTACTCTATTCTCAGAGTGTGACTACAGTTCTGATTTTACTGCAGTGAAAACAATAAAATCACAGTTTAAGCCCTGACCAATTTTTGGTATTTGTGACTTTAAGTGTCTGTGCATTCGTGTCCTTGAGGTTTCGCATACACTATATGGTCTGTAAAAAGACCTTGTGCAATGCTTCCAGGATGTGCACAGTGGCTTGTAGGTGAAATGTAAACTCGAGCATGATGTTTAAGACTGAGCACAAAAGACTGCACTTATCCATACACTTCATGGGGGAAACAATAATCTAAAATCTCATAATCTCTGTAAAGTAGGTAAAAGAATGAATCAGAAATGACATGTCCAGTGTATACGCAGCGCTGGGGTGATATTTTCCGTACTTTACTGTGACTATAATTGATATGATATGTGTCAGGATGTGTGCGTGGGATGATCTTCCGTGTGCCAAGATTTTCAGCTTTTTATAGCTGATGCAAATTTTTATCCGCTTGTGCCACCTGCTCTGATTGTGCCGCTGTGCCGGCAAACACGCTCCTGTTAAAGAAATCTAAATAGTTCTGTGATTTCAGCCTGGTAATTTTAAGATTAGTTAATGAGTGGTGGAAGTGATTAGGTCAAAAAATGTCAACTCATTATAAGATACAAAACCACACACACACACAAACACAAATAAATGCTATCGTAATGTCGGCACATTAAATCTTCCACTTAATCACCGCCTCATTGAGTCACGCTTGGATGACTCACTGAGCTCACTGTGTATCCTTTGGTTTACGTTGCACTGCGTGAAAAGAGGATGAGGAAGTCCAGTGATGACGCCAGCGTGCTACAAGTGGAAACAAAAGTAGAAGTGATATTTAGAGGATGTCTTTATGGAAATCTATATGGAAATCCATTTTATGGAAGTTAAAAAGTTTGTTCGTGTCAAGTTTGCTTTGGTTGCGAGATGGTGTCGCTGTCCTTATCAGTGTCAGGGGAGAGATCAGTGACAGGGACAGCCCTGACCTACAGCTGTGATCTGATTGTTTCCTGGAGTTTCTGGGATCATCCCACTTGACAGAGGATCTCTTCGTGACATGCTTGCAAAAAAGTAGATTAGATTGCGATCACAGTGTTCTGAGTACAATAACGAAATCACACAGGAGCCCTGATTGTCGACTTGCAGTAAAATAATATCTGAGGGTGACTCTAGGAGTCATGGCTGAGAGATCGCTAATCTATACCTTTTCATTTCTAGAACCTCGTTTGTAGGAATAAACGAATTAAATTTTAGCATCAGGAACTTCATTTTGATAAAACAGTTTGCACATAGTGGGGGTTTGACCATTACATAAGCATTAATTTTGGTAATTACTAATACTGTTACTTTAGCCAATATTTGGCATTGTGTGGTGAGCTAATAAGTTTGTTAAGCACTGTAACTTGAAGACTTTAGTAAGCACTATTATACTTATATGTTGTAAAAGAGAATGTGTTTTTTCAGTTAAAAATTTATTCATGTTTATTTTGAATCTGACTACGGGAACTTTGAGTTTTGAAAACGTTAGGAATGGGGCAGGATTACCACCACGTTTAACAGCTGAAACTAGAAAAGCAAATGCTGTGCTTGGAACGTAAAATGTTTCCCCATTCTTGCTTTATCTAAAATGTTACCTGCTTATAAGTACAGAGCCTCCATTGTGGTAATTTTGATTTATTATATGCCAAGTGTTTATGTAGGCTGACAGGTCTAGATTGCAGACAGTTCATCTTAGCGCCGCGCTCTTTTACCACAATGCCATGCTGCTTTATGTATGCGGAAAATGTGAAAAATGGATTTGTCCTGCTGAAATAAGAAAAACAGTGTCATCTATCTGATTGGCAGGTTATGTTGCTCTTAAAAGTAGATCTCATTTATCATTACTGGTGTCTTCACAGATGTTGACTAATGTCACCTTATCACCATGAAAGCATCCGGCTTCTGTAACAGTCCTTGTTCTCTTTAGTGCCAAGGATGTGATTCCTCACACCACAACATAGTTTTCCACCTCACTTCAGTCCATTTTAAGTGAGGTCTTAGTCATTAAAGATAACCCTAACCCAACATTTTGGAGAAGGGAAAGACTGATTTTTATGGAAATACTGAAAATGGATTTTGATGTGTGTCAGTTGGGAAGATTATTTTCTTTGTTCCCTGATTGATGAGAGAAGGGAATGATGAAAAAATAGTTGAATATATTAAAAAAGCTAACGGGAAAAATTGAAAAATTGAAGGGAAAGGTCAAAGTCAGGGAATGGGATAATTAATCATTATCCTCTAATTAATATAACTGAGGATAGGAAAGGAAAAGGGAGCGAAGGAGGACAAAATTTAGTAAAAGGGAATTAATAGGAAGTAAGGGAAGATTTGATTTTTGGAAATGGAGGAAAAGACACAAGAAGAGGAGGGGAAGGTTAGGCTTCAGGAAATGAAGGAAATGAAGAAGGGGTAATGCTGAGGTTAGTCCAGTGGAAGGAGGAAGAAGAGATGAAAAGGTGGGATTTAGGGTTTAAGAAAAAAGAAAACAACATAAAAGGGAACTTTTTTAAAAAGGAGTGGAAAGAGGATAAAGGGAAAGGGGGGAGGGAAGGCTGATATGAATGAACAGGATCATTTATAGAATATAGTTAGGAGGAAAGGAAGGAGAGGGCGCAGAGGTTTGGGATTTTGGTTGAAGTCATCTCTAATGATGACTTAGGCCTCAGAGGATTAGTGCAGTGTCACCTGAGATACCACAATCCTGGCCATTCTCTGCTGGTTTTTGTCCTTGTTTCTCTAGATGTTCTGAATCTTGTAATTATATTATCTACTGAAGATGATGATTTGCACTTTTGCGTTGGTAAACATTCCTAAAATGTGAAATGGCGGACCGCTGCCCACATTTGCTCCCCTTGTGCTTAAAAAAGTCAAAATGTTACAAAATGTGATAATGTAAGGAGGTGTTTATGCACAGGAGGTGCAGGGTATATGAAATAAATAAATGTTAAGTACCCCAAAACGAGAACTGTAGGGCAGGAATACAGGAACGCAGTACTGGGTCATATTTGTGCTCTGTTTTTTCAGCTTTGTTCTGACTGCCTGATGAATATACATCCCTGAAACAACAAAGGCTCTGGCAGACATGACAAAGCCTGGCATTACCAGCCAGTCAATCAGAAGCATGAGAACCCAACAATCACATCCTGTCAGTCAGTTTAATATCATTTGTTTGTGTGAGAAATCTCGTCAGAGACGAGTAATGTGGCTGGCAACATATTTTCTGCTTTGACTGCTTCAGTAGACTGTGTCGTGAAATACATCAAAGATTTTAAAAACGGAAAAAAAGGTGTGCATTTTGCTCTCTTATCTTCCCCTTACCCCCAGATCTGGTTCTGCCAGAGGTTTCATCCAGTTATAAGGGAGTTTTTCTTTCCCAGTTTCGCCAGGTGCTTACTCATAGCCTTCAATAGGGGACGGCTGTTGTGAATATATATAAATAAAACTGAACAGAAAAGCTTTATGATTGCTAGAATCTTCTGGTAACACAAATCTTGATATTCACTCGTACTTTTTATTGTACTGTTCTGGTGAGGTTTGCCATTCTTGTGGATGCCATAAAACATTCAGTCATTACCAACTTTCCCTCCACTGAGCGATCCATCTGCTATTTTTATTCCCCATCTGTTCTTCTACATTCCTCTTATTTTCTAGATGTGTTATAAATCTATTGCAGAAACGGTTTAAACCTTATATTTCTCTCGAATGAATGTAGTGCTGTTTCAGTCTGTGGCTGACGTGATACTTTTTGTTCTTGGCAGGTTATTCCTGAAGATGCAAGCTTCAACCGTCTCACCAGTGACCAACACTACCGTAACTTCGAACACAACCGCTATCACCAAGTCCAAAGAACAAATACTCATTCAAAGTAAGAACATCATCTGTGTGTGAGCTCCAAACTGCAGCGTCGTCTTGAACCAGACATCAGTGAAACACATCCTTGTCAGCAAGGTTTTGTTTTTTTGTAGACACCATGATAGTGCTTTGAGTTAGATAAGAAATAATCAGAAGAGCCGGTCCTCAGAAATAAAAACCCACTGCGTCATAAAGTCTAATCTGCACATTTCTTATGGGCTTGGCAGACAAGTATTTGGTAGAAAATATTTACCGTCGTCTGTTTACCTTTCAGTGATATGGTTGCTAGGTCACAAGTCATTATTTCTGGAGGACACACAAAATAAGTTGGACCATCACAAGAAGGCGGAATGTGTATAAGACGGCGTAGCTCATAAACCAACTGTCAGAGAGTTCATTGCTCATCTTTCCTCTCTTCTGTGTCTCTCAGGTTCTGGCGCTATGATTGCTGTCATTGTCATTGGCATTATTATCATTCTCGCCATTTTACTCATCATCCTGAAGACGTACAACAGGTGAGACGACATTCCTCGGACACAAGGCGATTCCTGCATACCGAATGTTTCAAGCTGTAAAGCAATGTTGCTATTTTTGTTCACATCGTGGAAGACTAGAGAGCTGCTTCAGCTTTTCATCTTGCTTTTTTTTTTATCACGTTCCGTTTGAGAGATACCATAATCTTCTTTATCAGATTCTTATTTATTCTCTGCCTGTGGTTCCCTGACATTTTGACGAGGGACTTTTCCCCTATAAAGTGGCACAACCTGACGTACAGGTCATATCTATCTATATATCTGATTTGCAACCGGTAGCTAGAACCACACAGGGGCATTCCCTTCTTAGATTGTTTAACTTCAATAAAGACACATGAGAGGGACTTATGACCCTTTGACAATCTAATATATGTAATGTAAATGAGATTTTTATTTTATTCATATAGCTACTACAGTAAAAAGACAAAAGACTGCCAAGTAAAAAACTGCTATTATTATGGAATTATTACAGGAATCACAAATTTAAAAGAAAAATCTATAAATTTGTCTTCCCAATGTCTTTGTTTGTTTTTTGTTCAGGCGGACACGTGAATCCAGACTCCTGGGAACCAGTAGAAGTTCAAAACCTCGTCCGAAGATGTCCCAATCTACAGTTCAAAGCAACTTTCCGCTGACGCCCGTGGGAATCAGCTCTGTGTCAGGGAGCATCACCAACTCAAACCCAGCCTCAGAGAGCAGCTTCCGGCTGCCCAGAGCAGAGCTCACCAGTGCGGAGGGGAATCAAGTTGAGCAGTTCAGCACCAACAGCGGGTCCACCGTGGTCACCATACATGAAAATCCATCAATAGAAAACACATAGCACCAAGACTGCGGTTTAGTCTCAAAACAGGCACTGACTGATGTGTTGTTACATATTGTGCTGACTGAATGCTGTGGAAACTCAATCTGTGACCTTGTCACTGTTAAATCTCCAACAACTGGGCCACTGGTAGAGACTATAAGGATATCATGAGGTCTTTTGGGTGTACAATTCAAAGATGATCAAAGCAGCACTTGAAAGAGACACAAGGGAAATGAAGGATCTGAATACGGAAATTTCCTTTTGAAGAACTTTGGCTAAACTCAGTGTTCAGAGAATAGTCATTGCTGTTTGTGCTTTTTGCTGATGTTGCATTACTGCTAATGAAGTAATGAAGTAATGTGTAGTGTGGACAGCTATGGGCCTATGGCTGGATAATGCTGGTCTGGCGATGCAAATTTATGTTTTCAAGAGGTTTTTGAGTAAACGTAGAATTCATCTAATTGAAGGCATGGAAAATGATAACTCTTTTTGTAGTTGTGTAATGGACACCCTTTATGACTGAGAAAATGTGTTAATGTTCCAGATTTATTTTGAGCTCTATTAACTTTACATCATTCTGTACTTGTGAGCAGTCACACATTCACAAAAATCTCAAAAATATCATTACGTCCTTTTTTCTTTCTTTCTTTCTTTCTTTCTTTCTTTCTTTCTTTCTTTCTTTCTTTCTTACCACGCAGAATGAAGAGACCTATGTGAAACAGCTTGTCAGCCTTACTTCCTGATGTGAATCATTTTTAATTTGACATTAAAGTATTTTGCACTTTATTCTCTTTGGTCCATGTATTTGTATTGTTTGTAGATGTTCACTAAATGAAATGAAGTGAAAATAAAAACTAATATTTGTAGTAGTGGATTGTCTGTTTATTACAATGAAGTAATTAGCACAGAGAATAATAATAGTAGTAGTAGTAAAAATAATATTTGGAAGCGGAAGAGTGAGTCCCTGCGCCCTCTGCTGGTAGTCTCTGGAAAAGTAATGACTGGAAAGCCTCGAAGCTGCGTTCAAGACGGCAAGAACTGTTCGCAAACTCCAACGACCAGAAGCTGCAAATGAGAGAAACAGTCCTCACCAATTTATTTTTGCACATTTCTTGGACAAGTTTAAGGATTTGCACTGTAAATTCTTGCACTATGAATTTATTCGTTTGAATAATGTTCGCTAACAACTGAAAACAATCTTGAACGCGACTTATAGCGACTGTTGACAACCAGGACGATGGTGACCGTAGGTGAGTTGGCCATAATCTATTGTTTCCCTTAAAAATCATATTAGTTGTCAAGAATTTGAATATTTCGTCTGTATTTTCATTTTAAATGTATATTTGCAAGTTTCCACCTCCTCACCAGAATTAACAACGCAAAGCTAAACCAGGAGTAGTTAGCATCTTACTACCTATGCTAAGGAAGTAAGCTCGTTTTAATGTGTTGCAGTCGAGCTGCTGAGTCTCCTGTTGGTGTCAGTGCTGTGGGGCTGCACCAACCCTTTCCTAAAGAGAGGCACCGAGGGGATAGAAAATGTGACAAAAACCAGCAAAGTGGCACAGCTGCTGGCGGAGCTCAGGTTTCTCTTTCTTAACATCAAGGTAGGTTTTGAGACAGCAGATTCGCGCATTTTAATAGATTGTATGTTACTGTAACTGGCTCAGTTGCTCCCTCTCCCTTGTGTTGCTCTACAGTACCTGGTCCCATTTCTGTTAAACCAGAGTGGTTCAGTGGTCTACTATTACACACTTTCAACCACAGGTGAGACCTAGCACAAGTGTAGCCTGAAACACCAATGAGAACTTACCAATAGAGGTGTGCGGATCGGGCCAAATATTGAGTGTATCGATACCAGCGGTGGTATTGTATCCGATCGATATTTTGTTTCTGTGTTAACTAAAGTGTTTTAGGGTTTTTTGGAAATATATCTCAAACATGCGCTATGAAGAATGGCTGAACCCTTTTGTATTGACTGTCTGTTTATTTATAGCCTACAGCATAATTAAACAACAGAAGTTGACCCAAAGTGCTTTAGAGCCAGGTACATTTACATTCCAGGGGCCCGTTCTTCGTACGTCGCTCACTACATCCAAGATCAAATGACACATCCAAGACCAAACCATCGCGCTAACCGTGAGCTCGCTAATCCGGTTCCCCGAACACACCTGCTGTTGACGATTAGTACAGCTGGACGCAGTAATGTGACATCACTGGGTGTCGTAAAAGGGGCTA
>NW_005187411.1:3482070-3511674 GCF_000239375.1 Pundamilia nyererei
TGTTTCTACATGCATGAAAACCTTATAAGTGTTTAAGTTATAAGTGTTATTATTTTGAAAAGTAGTCAAAATCACAGTAAATCACAAAAGTTTTAATGGTCATTAAAATGTGTTCAAAATTTCAAATGATGATTCATCCCATGAATCATGACACACTGATATACCTATATAAGCTATATGTATAGGCTAAAAGTATCGGTATTGGTTTAGTATCAGTATTACTGGCCCTATATTTACTTCATATCAGATCATACCAGAATTTCCTGTATCAAATGCCAATAAGCCACCGTAGATTAGTTTTTCACATGGCTTACTGGATAAATGTTAAATGTAATTTCTTTTAAACACTACAAGCAGAAAATCATCATACTTAATGGAACATGTTTAAGAAATTACTTTTATTGCTTTACTTGACACAGACTGTCACTGTATGCCTTCTTTGTAGACTAGAAATTCATTTTTTTTTTTAAAAACCTTTCTTCTCATCCAGAGTTATCATTTGCTGTTCCTGTAGCCAACTCCCTCACCCTCCTTTGCACTCTGCTAACTGGCAAGTTTCTGGGGGAAGAGATTGGAGGCAAACGTAAGTCACTCATGTGATAACACTACATTTGTTTGCTTTTTTTAAAATAATGAGGCCAGTCACACAACCGGTGGTATTTATCTAGAAAAGGAAAGATTCAGATGCTGATTTTGAAAGTCAGACTTTAAGCTGTTTAGAGTCATGATTAAAAAGAAAATTAACCACTCTCTAATTCAAAGGTTTTACATATCAGGAAGCAATAAAAATCATCTGATGCGTTGCAGTTCTTCAAATTAAGTAAATACAGTGTCGGTTGTACTAAAGAACATAGCATATTACACGCTGTCATTATTTATGTAACATAAACTAAGCCAAATGCAGAAGGATTATATGAAACGCTAAATACAACCTAACTTCTTCTTCTACAGGAATTAATAGGGTATTTAGAAGCCAGATTAATAGATTACAGATGTCATTATTCGGTGGAAAATCATTTAGGTCAATTGCCATACTTCCAGAGAGTGGACATGCCAGGAAATTAATCCCAAGGTCAGATTGTGCAATTCTCAGACAAACTTGAAAAAAAAGAAAAGCAAGAGCTACATCTCAGACTCTACAAGCCTCCGTTAGCATGTTAAATGTTAAAGTTTATGACAGTTCAGTTAGAAAAAGACTGAACAAGTATGGCTTGTTTCGAAGGGTTACCAGGTCAAAGCCTCAGCTTTCTAAAAAGAACATGGCAGCAGAGCTGTGGTTTGCAAAGCTGCAGCTGAACAAACCGCAAATCTCCTGGAACAATGTCCTTTGGAGTGACGAGACCAAAATAGAAATGTTTGGTGATAATGCACAGAGTCACATTTGGCAAAAATCAAACACAGCGAATCAGCACAGACACCTCATACCAACAGTCAGCACAGTGATGGAGGGGTGATGATTTGGACTTGTTCTGCATCCACAGGACCAGTAACTGCACCTTGCAGTCACTGTGTCAGCATCCGTAAGCCAAGGTGTTCTAGTCCAATGATAGGCTACATGTGTGCCTGACAGCTAAAGCGTGACTTGATCCTAACCCTTGCAACACCACAGCTACAACAGAATCGCTGCAAAAGAAAAGAATAGAGGTGTTGCAATGACCCAGTCAAAGTCCAGACGTCAACCTGAAATGCTGTGCTTAAACAAATCCCCGCTAACCTCAATGAACTGAAGCAACATTGTAAAGGTGATTGGGCCAGAATGATGTGACAGACTGAGTCATACAGAAAACGATTACTTCAAGTTATTGCTGTTAAAAATTGTTCTGCAAGCTATTGAATAATGAGTTGTACTTAATTTTTTACACACTTCGTCTGTATTTTGGTTTAGTTTTTGTTTAATTAATAATGACACAGTTTAATATGTTGTTGTTCATCTGAAGTTGTGCTAAGACATGCTAACTGAACTGAAAGAGGGTGACATTTCTTTGTACCATGACCATACCTAATTAATAAATACATTTTTTTTAACTTTAACTATCTTGATATCCTTGCCCACACATCTGTCTGCAGAGGCTGTCGTAGGAATGTTCCTCACCATGGCTGGCATCACTCTGTGTATTATAAGCTCCATTGATGATATTGACAGAGATACTGGGAATCAGAATTTGACCCAACCCGTGTACTGAAGGAGATCAGGATTTAAGCCAATTCCTCTGCGCCTTCAAATAAATCCTTCGCCGTAAATGGAAAGACGGGCAATGAAGCTGGAGCAGGACTGAAGAGGACGATTTAGATTCAGAGAGCAGCTCCTGAGAGCGGCGATGCTGATGGGAGAATTGTGTCTAAACTAACTCAAGCTTCAAAAGGCCTGTCCAGAAAACTCTCACACCATGTTGAGGGGGGGAAGCGGGTTCATGGAGAGTTCACCACAGAGCTTGACTCGATTTATGACGCTCGCATAGAAAAGCGGTGGTTGTTAACTTTTACTTTTAAACGCTCCGCAGCTGACTGGCATCTGCATAGATCCTGCAGAGACCACATATAAATAAGCCCGGGGTAGATGTCAGCTTCTGGTTTAATGGGGACAGTTTGTGGTGGCTGCCTTTAGCCTGCTGTAGAGCAAGAGCAAGGCAGGAGGGGACAATGTTGTTGTATAGCTTGAGGATAAAATTTTCATCTTTCGCCTTTCCTTTTACTGTTTACTCGTAATATACTATGAAGGAATATACTGCTTTTATTTTCCAAACTACTTTTGAAAGAAAAAGACTTTAACTGTGTAAAGAGTTCAGAAATTGGTCACATGTACAGTAATATATATGTTTATTGTCACATTTAATTGATACAAGACACTGTACAGATGACTGTTAATATTGTGCTCTGTTCCTGTGTTGTTGCTGATATTTAATCAATAAATTCTTGGCAACACTACTGTTCCCCAACACTCATTTAGTAGTCACTCATTTTTCAGTATAGGTTTAAGATTTACCCTAAAAAATGTTTTTTTTTTCTGTACGCATAGTGAATATATTGCAGCATTGAACATCTACACAGTATCAGCATAAGAATCATGCCTGTAAAACTGAATGGACAATGTCATAAACAATACAATAAACTTCAATCAGTTTTAGTTGAAGCTTGTAGAGCTTCTGATAGTGTATCCACCTGTTGTAGTGTTTGTTCTGCTTGCACTTCTCACGCTTACATTTTCTACAATAAGACAAACATACATTAATGTTGTTATTTGGCTCATTACCACAGTTAAAGTACTACTAATTTAATCAAACGTTCATGCGATGTGAAACTGTTAGGATGCCGTGACCTCCTGATGATGGTGGTTTTGTTCTGTTGCAACCGACGGCGCATCCTGCAGGATCTCCTGTCACAGCAACGACACTAAATCAGTGTAAAGGCAAAAGCTATCAGCAAGACGAGTTTAATGCCTTGGTTATATTGATGCCAGTAAAAACGCGATGGTGTTATAGGGTGTGAAGTTGGTAAACTTGCCTTTTCTTTTCTGTGCTCTGCGTGGCTGCTAGACGACGAAGGCCTCGACTTTGAAGACGTCTGCTTCAGCTCCTTTTGAAATGAAAGTCACAAAGATTTTGCCTCCACGTGCTGAAGTTCTGTATTTGTTCAATTGATTAATTAGCTACTCGTGGGTGTGAGTGTGTACCAGTATTTCAGCTTTGGACTCCTGCTCCTCTTCAGATAGTAATGCCTTTTAACGGCACAAGAACAAAACTGGGTAACCCTTTTAATGTGAACACGTGAATTACGATTAAATGTAAACAACCCACCCACACGAACCGTACCTGCTTTCCACTGTACTTGTGTGGGTGCTCCTTGTCGTCGTGCTGCTCACCCCTGATAATTTGTGCTTGTCTCTTGAGAGAAATAAATAGTGTTTTTTTAATGCTTTTGTTCAAAATGTGCAGCATGCATGTACTGTCCTTGTGACAGTGAATTAATAATTACTCCACATGCATGCAGGACAACTATTATTCAGTGGTATTTTTGGTTTTGCTTGTACAGGAGTGAGTGATGAGTGTTATTTCTCATATCTAACAAAACATGTTAGATATGGCATAAAAAATGCCTACCATCTGTTTGTTCTGCAGAGGATCGTCTGGGTTGGTTAATTCCTCCTCCTCCACTATTTCTGCAGCTCTCTTTGGAAAGGAAATATGATTAAAATTTAGATTTAATCTCACTTCTATAATATTAAGGGCAGACAAACGCGCCCACCTCAGTCATATTTTAGCATTTAATTATCTTCTATTCAATTATGAGTCTGAAATGACGCAGAGGTGCCTGAAGCTAACCTGATCAACAGGAAGCTCTGTAGCTGTATTTTCATCCTCCTGCACCTCCTCTGCCCCTCGTACCTCTTCTCTCCTTTTCTGTGCTGAACTTTTAAATACACTGGGCTGGCCTGTCATGGGTAGATATCAAAAGTTTTTTACCACCAAAAAGTGGAGATACTCCTTAAGACTGATTGGATTTCATGAAATCCTCACCAGATCCATTGCTGAGCGGTGGTCTCGTTTGCATTCGATTCTTCCGGATCTTGACCGGCCTGGCAAAAAACATAGAGGTCTCATCTGCTCCCTCTCTCCTGCTCCTTTGCTGGGAAGCTTGTGGGGCTGCAGCTTCATCTCCTGTTGACTTCACCCTCCGACCGTCTGACTGAAATTCATGGGTCACATTGAATATGTTACATAACAAACACAAAATTATATAAATACTCATAATATAGCATCATATAGTGTGAATATAAGTCAGTGGAGACTTGTTTGTTTGTTTTACCTCTGGGGAGTCAAGGAGAGCTGAGTCACTGCATTGGTCTTCAGGCCCGCTTCCTGCTTTCCTGTTCTAATGGGGGAAAAAACAGAAGATGTTCATAGCCTGTTAATGTTTTCTTCTGACAGCTACCAATCAGACCTGACATTTAGGCTGGAAAATAACGATCCTAAAACTGTATTTTAAGACATGAAAATAAAGCAAGTAACTGAATGCAGAGAGAGAGGAGGAGGATTACCTCAGCTCTCCTTAACATCCTTCTCTTCCCAGGGTAATATCTACAAAATAAAGAAACATAGTTATTAAAAAATGGGAGAGAGGAATGTGTGGGATATTGTTCTCTTCTTGTTTCCAGTCGTCTGATTATTATTCATGTGTTAGCACAGACTGACACAAGCACGGGTTTTGTTTTGTTTTTTACAGAGGAACTTCCATGATTGTACCTCTCTGTAGTTTTGGAGATTAATAGCTCCACATATGGGAGTTTCTTGAACCTCTCAGTTCCCACGGCAACATAGCAGCGGCCAGTCTCCAGCTCACCAGCTGAGGACACGGCCACTCCTTCTAGAGAACACAACCTGAAAAACGTACAGGGGTTCGATATTTACTTTATTAGATCTTTCTGTTTGTATTTCACAGAGCTATTGGGAATGTTTTTGACCTTCTGTGTAATGGTGTCACTGACCTGCGCACCGCACCGGTCCTTAGGCTGACCTTCTCTGTGATTAGACTCAAGATCTGATCCAGGTCCTGCTGCATGCTCCGAGGAATGATGAATCGGAACGGTGGACACAGGAGGTCTCCATTTCGAAAAACGCTGAACATAACAAGAAACATCTTAATTCTTGTATGCAGATATGTGATGAAAGAGTTAAGAACTGGTAATTGTTACTACTGGTCTAAGCTGGTTGTGAAAAGATAGTTTCCCAGTGGTTTCCTTAAATGAAAGATTAGGAACAATTATTTAGCAATCAAGGAATAATGAATGATAGTTTAATTAGCCACAGCAACGATACTTTAAATCTTCCTACAGTTGCATTACTTTAATGTGAAATTGATTTTGGTATAAGTCTGGGAAACGTGGATATTTGTTTTCAGGGCAAAGATTAGGGTGTTGTTGATTTTTTCAAACTCCCCAAAAGTGTTGCTAAAGGAAACATCAGGGGAAGCCAGTAGTAGCAGTTTATTCTCTGGAGATCTTAAGGACAAAATTTCCTCTCATCCAGTAGATGCAGAGATAATTTAATCCAAAATGAAAGCAATGGTACTGCCAGCAAACTGTATGTAAAAAATAAATAAATAAATTTCTGATACTATGTATATATGCCTCCGATAAGCAGTTCGTCCAACTCACTGTATAATGCAAGGCACAGGTATATACTTCCTCCATTTAGCTGACACATTCGGCCTCTGGATTGCTTTGACCTAGAGGGGACCAACATAAAATCAGATGCTTGCCACTGCAGAACATCAAATGCTGTCAATTTTTCATCAAGTTTCAAAATTCCCTTAACAGATTTACATCATTCCTGTCCTGCACATAAATACCACTGCATGCATATCGCCAAGAAAATCATTATCCGAAAAGTGTATTCAGCTCATATCAGCTCAAGTGCTGCAGCCATGGAAACTGACGTCACTCCAAGACTCCTCGGATGGTGCATTTAGACACGCCGTGTCTTATCTGAGGGCCCTCACCCATGTCGTCGCATAGTAATGAAATCTGGAGCCAATATCCATGTCTGCCTCTAGCTGAGCTAAATCAGTGGGCTCTGATAATCTCCTCGTTATTGGGTTTTTTTTCCTTCTTTAAAGTGGCAGACGTTTAATTATTTACAATGTGTCTGAATCCAGAAGGAGGGCTCAGAATTTGAGTATTAGGCCTGCCTGAACATGTACACAGCCCTGATTACACTGGGTGGAAGCATAAAAACTTCAAACACAAACACTCAACATACGGGCACACTTCTTGTGTATCTCCACAGCAACCACAATACAGACATGTAAGACTTTAAAGCCAAAGGCCCCACCTAAAAAACAAACAAACACTTATCCAAAATAGCATCTATGCACGCTTATTCTATACTCATGTATGTTTTTTGTCCATAAAAGTAAGACTAATAGATCGCTCTACATCAGAAACACTAAGAGGTCAGTCCTGCCAGCAGGTCAGAACATAAAACAAGTACTTGTTGTGAGCGGCTCTAAAGTGTGTGTGGCTTTGAAATCAATTTAGTGTGAATGCTAAGGGAGCTTCATTATGCCTAATCCTAGCATCCTCGTCACTGTGCACTGCCTGCCTTTCATTTTACTGAAAAGGTTGAGTTCAGCCGAAGAGAAAGGATAATTTTCTTGATGAAATCGTTTGACGTTGCAATATCCCGCTGAAATTAATGAAGCTGTCACATGAGAGTACCCTGCAAGTTCTGAGTGACTGAGTGTTTGATGGACAGTGCAGTCATTAGCCCATTATATCCGCTAATCTACCTAACAGCCTGTGACTTCAATAGGAGGATAACAGGGGACATGCACGGCTAATGCTTGCTCATAAGAATGGGTCGTCACTTTTAAAGGCGAATAAGGTTGCGTCAATAAACAAAAAATCCTGCACTCTTTTTAAATTTGACTTGGAAGGAGTTGAAATGATCAGCTTGATATGACTGTAGCCTGGTGGTGCATTCCTCTTGGTTAGGCTAGGATTAATCAGTTACAGATTCCTTAAAAGGACTGAAATGAAATGAAAGCCTACCTGGGTTTCCTCACGAGCAGTGGGTTGCTTTTTTGTTCTCACGTTCAGGTAACTGTGCATAAAGACAAGGGATATAACGAAGAAAACCCTAACACAGTACTTGATCTGTTTTCCAGACATCAAGTATAAATAACTTCATTTTGTTGTACTCACTCGAGTTTCTTGAATCTCTCAAAGCCAGCAGCAACATACTGGGCTCCTGTCCGTAGATCCTGCAGGTCTGTGACTCGGTGGCCCTGCCTGGGGGTGTACAGAGTCCTGACGGCAAGAGGGGCACCGATGCTCTGGGTCACTTCATTCAGAAAGGCCTCCATGGTGACCACCTGTCGCTGGTTGACCACAAACCTGCGTCCACTGTAGAAGGGGTCTCCATTCCTATACACCACCACGCTCTTCACTGGAGGCAGCAGAGATGCAGCTGCAGAGCTGGCAGCCATCTCTGAGTGCATATATGCATGCATGTATTCTCATTCATTGCACCTAATAATTGCATTTACTGAACCTTTTCATACACACACACACACACACACACACACACACACTACATTCTTTGGGTTCACACATTTCCAAAAGTCACACATTAACACAAACAAATGATCCAGCTACCACTCCAAAGTGCCAAACAATGCTCTGTCACTCACATGCTCGGTGAAGAATTAAGAGGGAAAACTGCAGAAAAGCCAAAGGTGAAGATCAGTCTCTGCTGTTGTTGTGGTAGTGGTCTGTCTGGGCTCCCCCTCACCACGTTCTGCTCCTCTCTATCCCCTTCACATTCAAACACTCTCACACGGACACTACTCCACTGATGGCGGTGAGTATTTCCTGGTTGCCATAGCAGCGTGGCCAGCAATGACTGGCTTTGTGGGCCAAACCATCGGCAGAAACCACAACAAAAGAGACAGGCAAGAGGAGGGGAGAACGGGTGGGTCTCCTGCGCTGTAAGCTGAATCAATAAGACAACCTCTACAGGCAGGTTAAAAAAAGAAGAAAAAAAAAAAAGGCCAAATCCATCAAGCATAGAAGTGAGAGCAAGTGCAACAGCCAGGTGATTCTTTTTCGTAAATATTAAATATCCAAGCACAACAGAAGATCTCTCAAGGGAGTAACGAGGAAAAGTTCAGCTTTAACTTATAAATATTTTTCTTTCCCTGGGTTCTCTATAAGGACTTAAATACCAGAGGACAACAGGTGTTTAATAGGAGATTGCTGTGAACATTTGAAGGATAATTTCCTAATGAAATGAGTGATAGTGATAGCTCAGAAATACGAGCTCCTGGGAAGCATGCTCACCTGGACTTTAGTGAACAAAACTTCTCCATGCACAATTGTAAACCATCTAAAACTGGCACAGTAAATGCTCCAAGTGAAGCCCAAGCGGTAGACAGCACAACAAAGAAAACGTTGTAGAAAAATAACATTTATTTTATTTATATACATGAAAATACACAATATACAGGTTTATTAACTTATGCCAAACACGAAAAAGGTACTCAGTGCAGCAGGTTCCTGCGTACATGAAGGCATCACTCCCACATGTTTAAGTCCAGTTCATGGTAACGATGCCGTCAGGACGCGCTAAGTTTATCCTTCAGCGACAAGTACTGTAGGAAAAAAGAAAGAAAACAGTCACTAAAAGTAACATGTTCTTCTGCATGTCTGGATGAGTGCATTCTCAGTGCATGACAACACATCTATAAAAAGTGTTGCTCCACATCTTGGCAAATTTACACACTCTGGTGCTGAAGGGCGCCTCACGGAAGCAACGAAATGTGTTAAAGATAAATTAAAGGATTTAAATCAGCTCTCAGTGTGAGGGTAAAGGGTACCGACAGCTAAACATGCTTCTACCTGATTTACACGCTTAATACATGGGAGAAAATGGGCCGAACCATCCAGCGTGCAGGTTTGTAGCTGGGGGGTTTGGACTGTCCGTAATAAGTCACTGTTGACACTTACTGCAAAATTAACATTTGTTATCCGATTGTTGGATGTAGGCTCTAGAACGAAGGCTGCTTCTCAGACCTGCTGGATGAACTTAGTTTGGGAACCAGTAAATAAATTCCACTATGGAGCAGAAGCAATTTTATTACAGCGGGAGACTGTCACTGCTGAATAAACGTAGGGAAGCACTACATCTCTCTCTTTCTTCGCCTTACCTTTTTCCTGCTGTCAATTGCCTGCTGAAGCCAGAGCAGCTCCATGGTCAGGGTGCTTCTATGGAAACGCAGGGCCTCTGGGGTACGGGGCACCTCCTGAGTCAAGCAGTACCGATGAGAACCTGATGGAGGGATGGCGAATTCGAAACGGCTCAAAAGGTTTCACCAAATTCAGTTTTGGATTAACACATTTGAGGCTAGACAAACTGTGGAATTAATGCAGGTGAACACTGATTGCATTCTACTTTTTAAGCTTCTGTGATTCTATTTTTAGAGGCAAAAGCTACATTAGGCTTCTCTTTTATTCACAACGGGTCACCACAGCAGGTAACTACACACGTTTCATTTGGCAGAAGGAATCCCAAAGAGATTTGTTAATCCTTTTGGGAGTTACCAGCCCTTATAACTAAATTAAGGACTGTGTGAATGCATCTTCTTTGAATCTTGAAAATTGTGACTGTAAATTTCTTAAAGACTGAACAAGAGGCAATATTTTTTAAAACACCTCTACACACGCACACAACATGGCTCCACTTTGTGTGAAACTTTAATATACCTTTATGAGACTGAGTATAGTTCATATCTAACTCAACACTGCTCCAGACAGATGACGACCCTGCTGTGCTCTCCACCACACCGCTTTGTCTTTGGCCCTCTCCTTCCCCTCTAATAGAGCTGCTGCTGGGTAAACAGGTCTGTGAATCATCTCTCTCTGCTTCTGTCTTCTCTAGCAGGGCACAGTGATGATCTCTGTTCTCTGGTGAGAGTGCAGGGATCTGGGGAGTAGCACTGACATCTGTCTCTGGATTTAGAGGCTTAGTGGCAGGGCTGCTGGGTGGTGGACGTAGGCTGCCCTGAAAAAGCAAAAAGCAAATGCATGAGAACATTTTGTATGTGGGGAAATAAACGTCACCATTATTCGCATAAATGCCACTTACCGTGTCTATGAACTGGGGAATAGAGATCAGCGTGTCCGTCCACTTTAAATGCGTCAGGCGCCCGTCAATCTCCTTCACGATGTCTTCAAAGTCTTCGCGTGCTTTGCAGACTTCTTTCCTTACCAGATATCCACGCGAGCATGCCTGTGGCGAGGAAAGGAGTAATTGTAGTCTCACTATCATATGAATGCTAACTATAGCAGACGTTAGCACCTGTTTTCCTGAGAAAGCAAGAGTGGCTAGGAAGCTAAACGTAGCACAGAAAAGACACCCTGAAAAATTACTCTGCGTATAAACATGTATCATCGACAGCAGATAAATTACCTGCAAATTTACGATTGTTTTCTCCCATTTGCTTCTCTCCATTGCTATGGTAACATGACTATGCCGCTACGGAGAGCGGGAGCGTAACTCAAAGCTTTTATTTACTTCCTGTGCCAAATCTAAAAAATAAAAGGTTGCCCTTGTAAGATATAACAACATATTTACATATTTTCAGATTAACCTTTCATATATGGTCATAAGTGTAATTTTGTACAGTTTACAAATATATGAACCATAAATAGTTGTGTAAAATAATTTTTCTCAACGTGAAGTGATTTATTTTGGAAAACGTCGGCGGAAATGACCGGGTGTTTGTGTTCTAGACAGTCTTCTTGCAATGTTGCTGCTCTTCACATGGCGTTTTCCCCTTAAAGTTTTTCGCCGCCGGTAATGAAAATGAGTGGCGGTTCAAACCAGAAGACTTTATTTCAGACTTGGGGTGTCTCCGTCTCCCAAAACAAAGTTGTTAACCCGATAAAAGATGGCAAAAATGCTGCTGGGCGCCCCAGAACAACTCCAGGCAACAGTCCCCAGGTAGCTACAGCTCACCTTCCTTCTTATCCCTTCTGGTCTGAAAATGGTCACGGGTCAGCATATACATTAGCGAACCCAGTGGGGACTGAGGACCCCACGCCTGCGTATGAAGATGAAGACGATGATTTGATGGTGGTCGCCGTGTATGAAGCTGAAAGAAGCCTCCAGCTTGATAATGCTAAATGTTTCCAGTATGACAACCCTGCCAGAACAGAAGAGCCCACGTTTTCTCAAACCCCCTCAGGTGGGCAGACATATCCTGACTTCCCTGGCTTTGACAGTTCCTCAGCTAAGGTATGGATCTACCCGACCAACTATCCTATCAGGGAGTACCAGCTGAAGATATCAGAGGCTGCCCTCTTTCAGAACACTCTGGTATGTCTTCCCACTGGTCTGGGAAAGACCTTTATAGCTTCTGTGGTTATGTACAATTTCTATCGCTGGTATCCATCAGGCAAGATTGTTTTCATGGCTCCCACCAAGCCTCTAGTGGCCCAACAGATTGAGGCCTGTTATAAAGTGATGGGGATCCCACAAGCACACATGGCTGAGCTGACAGGTAAAAAAAAGAAAATCACATAAAATCTGATGCACAACACCCATCTTCCCCCTTTTCAAATTCTGCACCTACCGCTTCATAGGTAGCACAGCAGCAAAGCAGAGACAAGAGGTTTGGAGGTCCAAGCGGGTCTTCTTCCTCACGCCTCAGGTCATGGTTAATGATCTGTCCAGAGACACCTGCCCGGCCCAGCAGGTCAAGTGCGTGGTGATCGATGAAGCACACAAAGCGCTGGGCAACCATGCTTACTGCCAGGTACACACACTTTGGAGAAATAATCAAAGCTTGACATCATGAAGTTGTATAAGTGTGAACTAAAGAACTAAATCTTAATGGTTAGTTTTGGGTTTTTTGCAGTAAAAGTTATGTAAACTGTCCAGATTTAGTGGAGATGATGTCTAATGCTTGGTCTTCTTCATTAGGTCATCAAACTGCTCGGCAGCCAGACTTTGCAGTTCCGCATACTGGCTCTTAGCGCCACCCCAGGAGGAGATACAAAGGTGAGAAAGATGCACTTTTTTTTCCTGCGCTGTGACCTAAAAGTGAGTAGACTTTAATCTGCAATCCGCCTCACTTCATCCTTCCAGTCGGTGCAATCTGTGATCTCCAATTTGCTCATCTCCCATATTGAGCTACGTTCAGAAGACAGTCCTGACATCCGGGCTCACTCCCACCAGCGCAATGTGGAGAAAGTTGTGGTTCCTCTGGGTGAGGCCCTTTCAGCTTACCAGACACGCTACCTGCAGGTAGGGGCAGCAAATGATTTGTCATGTTTTTCGTCTCTGTTCTGATCAGGACATTGTTTATACTTTTTAAAAATGTAATTCTACAAGGAATAAAATATGTCAGTTCTTTTATTTTATGCAGAACACATAGGCTGCTTATTGTTTCCACAACCAACATGCACTGACCAGGGGTACATTAAAAAAAAATCTGCCAAATATTATGTATGGTTGTTTTCTGCTGTCAAAACATGGAGTGCATTCATGGATTTTAGGCAGGGTGTGTTATGTGGTTATGTGTCTGGCATGAGGACATACTGTTGGATTGTTTGGGTTGGTGGGTTGTTGCACAGATGGGGTTTATTCTGGTATGTCCCAAGGATGTTTGGATGCTAGGTTCAATACCTTAGGCTCTTTATTGTGTTTTTCAAGCTGTTTTGGAGCAGCTTTTACGGAGTGGCAGATACAGTATCTTCCAGAGGAAGGCGGTTGCTTTTTCTGTGTGATGTGATAGGTAAATAATGAAGTGTCAATGGTGCGTTTCTGTATGCACAGTGTTTGAAAGAATCCAGTCCATGACTTTATTATATATTTTTTGGAAGTTAGTTTTATACAAACTCTTTCTTTGCTTTTTGTCTGCCTGTGCTTGCTTTCATTATTCTGTAGAGCAGCTAAGAGTTTTTCCTTTGGTGCTTTACTGCCACCTTGTGGTAAGTTTTGGCTTCCTTCTGTTATTAAAAAAACAGAACTCCTCAACTGTAAAAACTTTTTCAGCTTCACCTCTTTCTCCTTCCTGTGAGGTTCTTTCTGGGTCAGTTCATATTAAATTGATTGATTTGTCCTGAAAGCCACATCCTGTTACACTCAGTGGTCTAGCTTTTAGTGCTGGTAGACTGATCGGCTCTCTCCTCATCATGTTTGTGTCTTCTGCACTTTAAGTGTGCAGCTCCACTTCATTTGTTTCAGCTGGCTGGTTAACAGGAATGTGACACCTGCATTTGAAATTTTAGACCCGCTGTATTTTTTTTCTTTACTGTGTTGCACTTTCTTTCTTTTTAGTCTTTTCCTTCTAATTCTCTCTTTATTGTTATCAGGGCAGAGTTCTTTTTTCTCTTTTGTCTTTTAGTTTTTTTTCTTTCTCTTCATATTACTCTATGATTGGAGGATGTTGGTAACCTGCTGAAATCCATTTTCCACTGCCAAAACATTGGGTTATTTTGTATTCATTACTGCAGTCATGCAAGCACAATTTAGTAACTGTTAAACAAATCAGAAAAATGAAGCAGTCATGCATACAGGTGCTTTTTCTGTTTTTTCGTCCAGCTTTTGGCTCAGACATTAGAAAGGCCAGTGCTTGCCCATATATCGACTTGAGTTGCATTTGTCTTGCGGTTCGATTAAGTGCGGATTTAATGACGGCACATCTAAAGGCTACTGAGCTCAGAAGATATTTGGCTTAAAGCTTACACCTTTTATGGTTGTTGTTATGGGAGCTGTAGGTATGCATTAAAGAACAATTTGCCCAACAAGATTGAATTAACCTAAATGAGGTTATATTTATAACTAAAACTATCTATTACAGTATTATTACTCAGTCTCATCTGCAAGCTAAAAACTCTTTAAGCCTTCATGCAATTCCAGTCAGCTGGCTTTATTTCTTTTAGGCGTTACACAGAGTGCTGTATTGTTCCACGAGCAGCACTATGATAGACTACTGTATACTGCCTGTGTCCTTATTTTTGGATTGTGTAATTACTTTGTTCCAGTAACTCAACACTATCTTTCTGAACTACTCCATTCATACAATCCCAACAGAGCACTTAGATCGTCCAATCACAGGCTCCTAGCACAACCTAGGACTCGAATGAAGTCGAGAGGTGACCGGGCCTTTGCATCCGTGGCACCTAGACTCTGGAATAACCTCCCTGTTCATATTCGTACTGCCAAATCTATCCAGTCTTTTAAATCACGTCTTAAAACTTATTTTTTTACTTTGGCTTTTGATTCTGTCTAGTTGGCTGGTCTAGCTTGTGGTGTTGTTCCCTATTGTTTGTTGTCCTCTTTCATTGTTTGTTTTAACTGTCTCATGCTTTTACTGACTGTGAAGCACTATGGTCAACACTGTTGTTTTAATATGTGCTATATAAATAAATTTTGATTTGATTTGATGTTTTGAAATGGACTATGTCCTACATTTCAGATCTAAGCAGGGTGTGACACCTTTTATTTAATACACTTGACACCACAAAAAAGAGAGAATAGTCCCCTGGAGGTAAAATAAAAGTATAATGGGTCCTGGAAGCTATTTGCTTTGCAGCCTTAGGTTTTTCTTGGCACACCAACAGATAACACAATCTATTCCTCATGTTTTGTCTCTGCTGGCTCCTTTTTTTTTTTTATTGAAATAATCAAACCTCTCATTTGTTGTATTTGTAATTCATAATGCGTGCGTGTGTGGTGGGGTTAATTGGTAGCATATGAAGTGATCTGACTTTTGCCCTTTCTCAGACTGTTTATTTAGGCTGTACTTGGCAAGGAGTAGAGTAATTTTGTCTGCAGCTACTTTATATCCAAACAGTTTACATAGTAAATCTGGAGCTTTATCATCAGCTCATCTGACTCATAAGACTGGTCGTTATTTAATAAAACTAAATTCTTCATCAATATGCCAAAAGCTGCGCAGAGCTCAAGCTCCGTGTATGTCAACCTTGTAAAAACTTCACCAGAGTAGATTTGAAAAGACAGGAGACAAGCACATTTTTATTAAGCAAAAAAAAAAAACTACAGTAGCTCATGTTGGTACACTTTCATTTTCACATTACATAACACTTTTGTAGAACACTAGAAAAAAAAAAGAAAAAAAAAAAAGAAAAAACAAATTAAATCCAGACACTTGCAGTTGCTATGTAACTAGGCTCTCAGAGGGAATACCGACTTACACGTAACATGGCTTTGCAAGAGTTTACACCCTACAGATGTCACAGAGTATCATAGCAACGCTACAATCATTTAATGCAGAATAAAGTCTTTGGATTTGGATGCACTGATGTTAACCGGTTCTTCTTGAGATTACGACTGGGCAACCTCCCCAACCCAATACCAACTTTCTTAATTGTAATGCTCTCCGTTTCACACAATGATCATTTTTACCTTGTATTTTCCTACATAAAAAAAAAAAGAAAGAAAAAAGCTACAAATGTTCTGGTAAAAATCCTCACACTGTGATAATTTGGCCAATTCTTTACCAGGTTTATCTCACTGGAAGAGAGATTCTCTTATTTCCAGAAGAGAAAAATCCCTGTTATTGCAAACTGCAGGGTTAGCTGGAGTTCTCAATTAATTTGTTTAATGATTTTATATTAAAATATAATGAAGAAAACCATCAATCTCTTTATAGAAGATGAGTTTAACTGAATCAGAATTGCGCCTTCTATTTTTATCACAGTTATATTCTCTGTTGTGTATCTCTTAACAAGTTTGCATCGTCTCTACTCAGCAGTGGTAGTATTTGCAATTGTTAGTGAATGATGACTAATACTAAAAAGTAGTTTTTTGTTTATTTTTAAAGCAGAAAAAGAGGTACTTGGGTAACTACTTGTGTGTGTACAAGACCTGAAACATGAGGAATGCGTTACACTGCATTATTTTTGTAAGAGAAAAGGATGTATATAATCTATAAGTACTGTATGATTGTCATTCAGCAAAACATAAATAAATATATATATATCAGTGAGTGTTTCAGCATTTGGTTTGTAGAAGTGATCTGTGTGTTACCCCCTTGTCCCGTAGATTTACATTCAAGTGTAAACACACATGAACAAGTTACGTTCAAAAGTGCTTGTTTTCTAAATTAACATCACCGTTTGTGTCAAGCTTATTTATGGTTAAATCCACTAGTTCAGGTCAAGATGGATGCTGCAGAATCCCCTCCTAAACTTTCATCAAATGAACGCACCTAGATTGGGTTAGGTTAGTGGCCCAGGTACTGCCATGTTGTTATGGTTATCTAATAAATATTGCACTTTTTACTGAATATGCAGAATATGCTGTGTGACTGTTATCACAAACCTATAACCTGTAATGAAGTATGTAATCCAGAGGTAAAGTAACAGTGGATCAACTATGGCAGAGCTGTAAATGCCTCAATAAGCAAGAGAATGATGACGTCATGCGCAACAAAAAAGAAGGGAGCACAATATGGCTGCATGTCCACCACGAAGCCTGACTCCTCTGCAGATGAGCAGGCTGTTGCATGTTTCTGACACCACTTAATGGGCAGTGTGCTTAGGAAAAGGTTGTTAGCCATCTTTAAGCAGGAGTAAATGCTACGCTTCACCCTATCATCTGAGTAGTGTTCACAAGACTATGGCAGTGGTCGAGTTCAGTTCTTGTGTGCCAAATGATCTAACTAAAATGAACGGAAAGGAAAACTGACTGAGGTTGAGCTTGTTGTCATTTAAAGAGAGAAACCAGATGGTTCTGGAGTGTTGCTGGGCTGGTGGTCATTTCAGGTAGTAGTGGTGGTGACTGACGACGATGTTGCACCTGAGGCTGTAGCTAAGCTGGGGCAGTGTTAAGGGAGTCTTTATGAAGGTTAAGGGTCACAAGTAGGATGCCACGTAATCCCACTCTCCCTTAGCGCCGCTCTAAAAACCAGATTTCATTCTGACGGTTGTTGTGAGCAGGGTTGGTGTAGCCGGCCACGATGAATGAGTCGTTGACACACACTCCTGGAGACTCCAGCAGCTCGGCCAAAGTGCTTATCTGGTTTATGATGGTCACTTCATTGGTGGGACCGCTAAAGGCTCTGGAAGAGGGAAGGAGTGATCTATAAGTGTGAAACCAAGCACAAATTCTAACCTTAATAATCACTTACTGTAAAGTCAGTAACAAAGGGATGGAGCTCATTTAGAAAAGATTTTTTTTAAGCTACTAACCTCGTATATACAACAGTGGCAGGCCAGATCTCAATGACAATGTCGCTGTCGTGAGGTTGGGGGGGCTGGGCCTGGTGCTCAGTGGGAAGGTAGTAAGCCACAGTGACATCAGGGGACATTGCAGAATGATTCTCATCTGTGCGCACCACTGTTACAATAGGCAGCGTCATGCCCAGATAGTCACCTACATGTAGAAAAAAGCAAAGTATCACTGTCAGGCTGATATAAGGAATAGCTTAAATCAGCTTGCCAGCCTCTAATCGTATGCGTAAAACAGTCTCTTGCTTCCGGACTCACCTAAGGAGTTGTGTTGGCAGATGTATCTCATTATTCTCATAAAGCCATAGCAAATGCTCTGTTCATACGTCTCCTCACGCATTATTATACAAGCCCAGTGACCCTTTTCATAGTGGCGTTTCTCATACAGGATCTCACCACACTGACAAAGAAAACACAGACAAAAACATAAACATCCTAGGAATACTCTGGTAGACGGAGCAAAGGTTTTGACTGCTGTGGACACGAATGTCTGCAGATTTGCATATTTCAAGAAACCAAGTAGAGTGGTTGGCCTTTTAAGTGTACATAAAAGTAGCACGTCTTGTGAATATTAAATACTTCAAATCAAAATTATTTGTTTTACCCACATTTTCTTTCCTTTTTTTAAATAAGGTTACAGGTTTTACAAAGGCAAATTATGCACTCAGGTTTTTTTTTCTTTTTTAATTGAGTCTTCTTCACTAAGCTTTCCAAATAAAATTAACCTCTTATTTACTACAAAACTCCCTCAGTTCTATTCACTTGGGTTTTTGTTTTTTTTAACTTGTTCTTAAATGCATAGGAAACTTTTCTTAAGCAGGTACAACAATCTTATTTTTCTTCACTTACGGTTGTGCGATCTGTAAATCTAAAATCAACTTAAAATGACAGCACGTTTTATGCCAGGATTCAGGAAGGAAACTGGACTCTGGATGTTAGCAAAATGTGTGATTTACAAGATGCCCAAAACTGCTCTAAGAATAGCGTGCCGTGACTGCCCTTTGTTTAACTGGAGTCTCCGGCCAAGTTTTAATGAACTAATTAACTCAAGTTAAACCAATTAGCCTATTTTATTTATACAGTCCACAAAGGACTTTAAACAGCTTTGGGTGACACGATCACTTTGACAGAAATAAAGATCTGACCCTCACACAGAGAAAACATGTACGTGACTGTAGATTGACATTTGTGTTTTTGTTTTTATTGGATCTCTGTAGAGAGGAGTCGTTTACATGTAGGATTTATTTTTACAAATCCTACGTGTGTTGTAGTACAATTGGGGGGGGGGGGAGATTGTAATTCAGGTGTAATAATAATAATAATGTCAGACTTAAATATATAATTATATTTACATAAACTTGCTATGAGCTTAATCATGTTTAGGTTTATTGACAAAAACATGGCTCCACTGTATTAAGTAGTTTACAGTCTTTCTTATGTAGAGTATACTTAACTTTTAGATGGACCCTTCAAATACTTGGAGGGTATAAATGTTCAAGTCTATTTCTCAGTGCAGATATGTTCCAGTCCTTTAAACTGGGTGACCTATTTGGCAGCTGCTCTCTTTTGTCATTTATGCAGAACATTAAAATGTATAGGAAGATGGTGATTATATCCATTTCCCTTGACAAAGTAGTAAAAGCCAGTGATACCTTCTCTTTGCGTCCAAGGAGGGTAAACGGGACCTGCTCTCTGTGACTGCGTCCTTGGTTATTGGTGCTTAGCTGTTGAATGGGTTCTGCCATATCTGTCAAACAGACAAACATAACCCGTTACACACACAAAAAACATGTCTATAAGATAGTTTGTAGCATGTTCGTGGCAGTTTGATACACCCAACTGAGCCTGTGTACTGGGAATTCAGTAACAGGCTTTTTCTTGATACCATATTCGGCCTTCCATGCTAAGGAAGTTAAAATGCATTAATACAAATGTGTATAGTCACGCAACTCCCTACTATGATGTCCAAATAGTACATATTATCTCTTGCATTGTATAAAAATGTGCAGTGTGCCCTCTTCTCTGTGCGAAATGTCCTCAGTTGCAGTAATCTGTTGGCTGGCAGTGTTGTTAGTTTGAGGGAGAAAGCGCTGCCAGCTGGGAAGAGCATTGAGCCAGGATGTTGAAGAGAGTTATGTTTATTAGAGCTGATGGAAGGGAACATTGACTAAAGCTGCCCAAGGCCAGGTATAGACTGGTATTAACTGAGAGGGACTACAGCACTGGCCAATGGTTTTGAAACCTTATTCACCTGCTCTTTTACAGCACTAGAGATGCCTTGGCACTTTGCAGTATTTTATGCTCATTCATTTCATTTAGTTAATTTATTAAACAAACAGAAAATGAATTGCAAAAAAAACAAACAAAAAAAGACTAGTGTACACTCCACTGATTACAACTACCAAAGGGCTACTTATCCTTAAACTTAACATCACTACAGAAATGAACAATCAAACACCAGGCACTTAAGGTGAATCCAATTCAATCACATTTTATCACTCAATATCATGAGGGCAACAAGGTCAGAGAGATGTGTGTTATTTAGGGGATCAATTACTTGGCAACAGAGAAAGCAGACTGATGCATGTAACAGACAAAGAGTGTCTAAATATTTAGTAGGATCTCATGAAGCATTACGCTGTGCAGTCCTGGCAAAAAGGTTTTGGCATTAGCACCACTAAATTTCAAATTAATTGCCAATAAAAGTTTTTGTAGCTTATGAAATCCTTGTTTTTCACTAGTTATGCAAAATGAAGTGGCAAAGTGCATTTTTAAAAAAAAACCCAAAAAACGAACTTTGTGCTGCAGCCAAAACAGCAACTGTACAGACAGGTTTCTTATTTACAAACATGACTGAGGGAACAAAACTTCTTTGGTAGTCAGTCACCAGATTGTAAGCAAAGAAAATATGCCATTTTTCAACATATGTATATATTTTTTTTTTGAAATGTTTTTGTTTGTCGTTTTGCAGTTTCCTCATTCAATAGTTAACCAGATTTAGGAGCAGGGACCCAGAATGAACAATAAAATTTTTAATTTCTAAAATTTTATCTATGACAGCCTCGCCCCCCCCCCTCACCAACACACGTGCAGGCATGTACTGATTGCACAATCAAGAAAACTCATCAGTTTCAATGGCGGAACCTCCAAAGCTTCTCAGTGTTGACGCAGAACAGTCAACACAAATGCTTGTTTTTGTACCTGAGCTTTCTAATCAATACAGAGCTGTAGTCACGTCCCACTTTCAGTGTGCCTCCTGTTCCACTAACCTCCGTTTCACTCCCCATGTAGTTGCCAATTGTACATACATAACAAATTGCAACTTGTTAATCAAAACTATTTAATCACTTAAACATTTGTTATAAAGCATCAGGCTGGACTCAAATGAGGATGTTTGGCTGGAAGCAGGCCTGAGCAATTAATCAAAAATGAATCAAAGCCAACAAGAACCTCTAATCAATGTAATCGTGCTCATGTCATTGTTGTTTTAGTTATTTTGGTTTTAAATTCTGTTAATATGTCCCCCTATTATGTACTGTATGTGTTGCTGGACCCTTGTCCAGTCTGTGACATGGAAACCCCATGCATTTTTGGCTTTACTAAAGATCAGAGAGAAACCAAAAACACTAAACAAAAATAGTTTCAGCAACTGAAGTTAGTAGTTAGTTTTTGAAGTTAATACTAACTACTAAAGTTTTTGTAACAGAAGTTACAACAGCTTTAGTACAAACCTAGTAAGACCACTGCGTGTGCCAAATACTTCATTGTCATATTAGATAAGCAGACATAACTACTGAATTTGTTTTGTTTTTCTTAAATTTCATTTAAATTTATGTGATACTGTCAATCTTAAGGGACGCTATGGCATGTCAGCGATCAGCTTGGTTCATTGCATAGTCACTGATGTAAAGTTAAACACACCATGCAGTGGGTGTTGAGTGAGCTCAAAGTGGCATGAAACATGATTCATCTTGTTTACATGCTAGAAACTCTTCATCCCTCCATCACAGCTGGTTATATCTGCTCTCTTGACCTCATTTTACTCTTCAGTGAGTCAATTATCATCTTTGTCTCCAGCATGAAAATTACAGTCTAAAGGACTTTCCTGTAGTGACATCAGGGTATCCTGAAAGAGTCGATAAAACAAACAAACAAAACCTCTAATGAAACTGGTTGCTATGGATACCAGTTACAATATATTGATCAATGATGTGTTCATTCACCAGCTGAACATTGGCCTACTGGAAAATAAGAAGTGATTAAATGGTGCCATTGGCCAAGGTTTATCCATTATGGCACATTGCTTTTGATGTCATATCTTCATAAATCTCTGTCACTGAACTCGTGTGTAACTGGCTGGAAGGTAAGTGAAGAACAACAACAACAACCCCCCCCCCCCATTAAATATCAAAAACATCTGGTCTGTTATCAGCATCGGGCATTTTAATAATCTGGTTACTGGTCAAATTATTACTATTTTAAAACAGCAGCACTGGTCTCAGTCCCAATTAGAGCAAAGCAGTTTACTGTGGCCTAGGCTTGTCCCCTTAGTACAACAGTGAGGCCACAACCTCAGTACCAGCATAGGCAAGGTATTTAATCCCCTCTGAGTCAGAAAGGCCCAGCAAGTGATTTTGTCCTTAGTGCTGCGGTCAGGGAACAGAGGGAGGAGGATGTGCCAGTCTGTTACTGGATTCCCTAAGGGCAGCCAAAGAGACAAATAGCAGATGGTTAGGAACTAAATGATTGGGTATCTAAAGGTGATAGTAGATAATTAAATTCTTTGAATTGTTATAAAATATAGTTTTCCTAAGTACATCTAATTTTCTTAAGCTCCTTGCCACCACATAATATTTAATAAAAACAATTACTTTTGTTAAATAATTTGAGTTACACATATACTGAAGTATAGACAAGAGGTTACATGTAAACTGTATTCAGCCTAAAAGAATCCATGTATTCTGACATACAGAGGCTGAACTAATAAGAAGCCTGTGATTTGGTTTAGTGCCCCATAGGGCAGGTTTTATTGCTGTCGAGCAGGAATTAAAATTAAAAGTTTAACTGATCTCAATAGGCTTATTGTTCAGGTCTCTGTCTCCATGATCTGCGATCACCACTGACTTGAAAGACTTCTGAGTACGAGACTACTGTTTTTGTTGTCGGCTCCTGCCGAGCACAACGTCTGAATTCACATGCTAAAATCAAACTTAGAAAACTACAAGTTTGCAACATTTGTTAGTAATCAGCAAAGCAGAATGAACTGAAAAAAGGTAAGATTACATTTGGTTGTGTGTTTTGTTTTTGTTTTTTTTGCATAGAGCAATTCTGAGCACGCCTGCATAAAACCCACAACCAACTGTAATCTTACCTTTTTATGTTTTAACCAGATCCAAAGGATAATGATGAAGACTGTAGTCATGGCTAAAGATTTTGGAAATGGGAACACTGCCAGAATTAACTTTTTAATTTATCTGAATACAGGGTTTTGAAACTCGTGAAATCCTTGTGTATGTTCTTCATTTTTGCAGCTGCCAAATTCTTTTTACTCTGTTATTAATTAAGGTTTTGTATATTCAATATTAATTGCATTTGATTTAAAAAGTGGTCAAGGCACAAACAGGAAAATTCATGGATTTCTATCAACTAAAGTTCCACAGACTCGTTGCCTTTACTGTATGTGGACAAACCATTTTAACTTAGTCATCCTGCATTCTGAGCCAGGAAAAACCAGGCAATCCAATAGTTTTCCAAATAAAATAATGGAATGCTAATAGAATCGAGAAGACCTGATTGAATCGGTGACTAAAATAAACCGACCCTCTTTTGCCAATTTGGTGTCAGAATTAATATTCTCAGTGGTTAATACTTCTAAGTTAAACACAAAGCAATGTTGCAACTTAAAATTACATCTAAAGACTGTATGAGGCATGTGTGTTTTGTGCCGGACATGCTATGTGAGGAACAGTTTAATAGTACATTCAAATCAGACTCAACATCTCAGTTGTTGCTTAAAACCTAAAACCATGAACAAGGCATTCTTGAGCAACCCTGATTACATTATAAACACTTTGTAAATACATCATGCACACATAAAAACACATTTCCATATGGACCAACAACTGTTTTGTGGTCGTGAATATAGAGCACACTCCTTAGTTCATCTCTCATCCTTCTGCTCGTCTAACTGAGCGAGTAAATGAACAAGGAAATAAGAGTCCTACACCTGCATTGTTTTGTACGATTTCAAAAATCGCTGTACATATATAGCTGGTTATGTGTGTGTATCACCTTTTAACAATTGGTTTTCGGTGTTCTCTCTTTTCCAAATTTCAGGGGGAAAAAAAGGCGTTTTTTTTTGTATAAGGTCCAGGTATGACTGAAATTTTTTATTTGTGTTGATAAAGCAACGCAGGTGTACCAATGCACAAGTAAAAAAAAAAAAAAAGCACCTATCACATCCTGTGGTTGAACTGGGCACAAGTAAACAAAACATTGTTAAGGAAATACTAGTGACTGTAAACAGAGTTGATCATTGTGGGTTAACAAAGTGCAAATCAGTTAGCTTTATTTCATGAATTATATGTCAGACATATCACACATGTGGTTATTGTGAGGTTAAAAAAAGGTCCATTGTGAAATCACAAATACAGTCAAGCTCATGTTATGATTCTTTGTTTTTATACTTCTGTAACCTTACCGAGTTATTCCTCTAACAGGGATATAGTGCTGAATCAAGCAAATAATATATATAAAACCCTGTTAGGCACATCTAACAGTGTGAGTGGCAAATGTGTCTGTCTAATTTGCAAGTGTACACTTTGTATTTCCCATCAAAACAAAACAGCCTGTCATCTGCCATCAACCACACAATTTGTTTTTGTCTATGACCAACAAAAAAAGGAAGCCAAAGCATCTCTATTAATCTTAACACAAATTCTAATATTACTATATTTACTACTAGATCAAACAGACTATTACTACATAAGTATTAGATTTGTTGCGCTGACCTAATACCTCTATCATAATATCACAGTGTCTATAATGTTGCAAACCAATATTATGAATATTTTGAGTTGTAAGCAGGCAGATGTATATGCCGGACTGTTTTATGTGCCATACATGGTCCATGATTTTGTAGCAATAGCTGAGCCTTACAAACCATTTATTTGATGTGAATAACTCGCTATACTCACTGTGCCCCCTGTGTAAGAGTTAAGTGTGGCTTTACTATTGTGACAGATGAACTATTTACTCAAGTAGGCCAAAGGCATAAATTTGCAAATATTCAAGCATAAAAAGTAGTAGCCATTAAAACAACAGATTTTAAGCCCTATACACTAAATCTCTTACTAGGGATCCTGGAGGCCCCATGGGCAAACTGTAGGAACCACAACTCTGTGTGCCTCATATTGTTTTTCCCGTTTAATTACAACCCTTCTGCCCGAAAGTGTTTTTAGTTTTAGCATGCATTTATTACGTTCACATTTTTAAACTAATTTACAAATTTTACAAGTTGTTTTTTGTTTTTGTTTTTACGAACTAAACACATGCTTGTCTGAAATTAAGAAATGTTCTGGCTGGAACAGGTTTGTCTATGTCCCTAACCGGAATCTAGGTCAATGTACGTGGATCCTTCAACGACAAAAAAATTGAGTGCCAAAATTAAACATCCCTTTAGCTGTTGTTTTGACTTGTTTGCCGCTCTTTCTATCCCTCACATTAAAGTTTATAAAAGAAACAGGAAGAGTAGGCTACTAAAACTACGAGGCTAAAAGCCAAGGTGTATGTCAGCTACGTTGGCATGTACCTTTTTGGTTTTTAACAATTCCCCCAACATCATTTCTGTATATAAATATAGATATATATGTATATTTTCACCTTGAGAAACTTCCACTTGGTGTCCCCTCGCTACCTCCTGCCAGTAATGTAGCAGGCGGTCTGGATTTTCGTCTTCCTCCATGGTCTGGCCTTCTTCTTCGAGACTCCCATTGCCAGAGTCTTCGGGCTGGTCCTCCGAGAAAAACTCCAGGTCCTCCAGTGTGATCATCCCGTGTCGGTCGGGGCCGCTACCGTCTCCACTACTAGGACCGCCGCCACTCATCTGGCAGCCACCTCGGTCCATTTTTTTCTTTGTAAAATTGCCTAGTACCTAATGAGATATCTGTCTCAAATTAATGGGCAAAAGAATAAATGCTTCAAAATCGTCCGGAACGACGATTTGCTCAAGCTCTAGTCTTCTTCCTTCTACGCGCCGCGTTGTTTTTGCTTGTCCAGATTAGGACAACCTTTACTTTATGGTCGACAAACCAGGCGCTGCTAAGCTTCACCCGATGCACATAGCCATGTTTGCATAGCTGACTTATATACGACTTAAACGACGCATTTTCTTTCACCGGGAGCACTTTGGAGCCGCTGAAAACAAAAAAGTCAACGTCTCTTTCGCTCGTGCGGAGCAGCGTGACGCTTCCCTTGTAGTCGCCGGAGGTCAGCGCTATGTTTATAGAGATGAGGGCGGGCCGTAAAACCACGTGATCTGTGGGCGCCCACAACCCCCACCTCCTCTCCTCACACCCACCAAGACCCCCTACCCTTACATACCTCACCCAGCAGTTTACCTAGAAAGGTTTAGCTAATGGCAGCATTAAAAAAAAAAAAAGAAGCTTTTTATAGTAATTTTCAAGTTCGTTTGTAGCTATTATTTACTAATTAAACAATTAACCTTGGAGTCTCTATGTATTTGTTGTTTGCTTGTCAAATAAGCTGCAAGCACTTTCCCCCCCTATTTTCAGTTAATTCTAAAATTGTTCTCTTGCTTAATTACAGAGTTCTTTCTATAATTTATCTTGTAGTCCCCCAAGGACATGGTCACAGCATGTAGCTTGATTGTGACTGACCATGACATCAATAATTTCAATTACAGTAATTGTATTAAAACAGAGCAAAGCCGGGAATCTTTTCATTTGAGAAGCTGACATTTTAACTGTGGCAGCACGGTGGCACGGTGGTTAGCACTGTTGCCGCACAGCAAGAAGGTCCTGCTCAATTCCACCATCAGGCCGGGGTCTTTCTGTGTGGAGTTTGCATGTTCTCCCCGTGTTTGCGTGGGTTCCCTCCGGGTACTCCGGCTTCCTCCCACCGTCCAAAGACATGCAGCTTGTGGGGATAGGTTAATTGGATAATCCAAATTGCCACTAGGTGTGAATGTGAGTGTGAATGGTTGTCTGTCCTTGTGTGTTAGCCCTGTGACAGACTGGCGACCTGTCCAGGGTGTACCCCGCCTCTCGCCCTATGACAGCTGGGATAGGCTCCAGCGCCCCCCGCGACCCTGAAAAGGATAAGCGGAAGCGAATGGATGGACATTTTAACTGACCTTTTAGGAAGAGAAGATGCATTTCTAGCATACTGTTGTTCTTTTTATTTTTTATAAAATGTATTCCTTTCACTTTAAACTATACTTGTTCTCTTATTTCAGTTACATCTTGATTTGGTTACATTTTGGTTATTTTTTATGTACATATACATTTTTTTAGTTAAAACCTATGTCTCCCCTTTTCTAGTAATCAGTCAGAAAAAATGCTTTCTAGATTGGTATTTAAAATGTTCTACTTGTGTAATAAACTTCCATTCACTGTCAGCTTAAAGGATCATATATTTTAATGTATTTTTCTGTCACAGTAACAGCTTTGCATTTCATTATTGTGTATTTTTTGCATCCAAATGCTTAAAGAAGTTGATGACATCCTTGACCTTAAGAACGCAATTTTTTGGCCTGCATTTACATCTTTGCCATTTATTTAAAGCAAGCTATAAAACCTATAAAAGAGTGATAAAAATGTATTTTAAATAGTAATCAGTTCTTTTCTTTGCTAGATCTTTTTAATATTTTTTTTTAATCTGTAGTCTTTCGACAGATTTTTTTTATTCCCAGGCAGTGGATTATAAGCACACGCAAACTTGTGCGCTAGGGGACTGACTAGGCAGGATTTCCTCTGATCTGTGTCACTGCCAGCCACCATGCTGCACCCTTCAACAGGCACGTAGAGAGGATATTATATAATCTACTATAGTTGGTGTGGGAGGGTCTGTGTAAATACACTGAAAGACACACCTACAATGCTCTACAAGGAGGGAGTGGGGGGGACCCGTGGCCCCTCCATGGCTGTGCCTTCCCACCTACACAATCACTAGTTTTGTCTTTTCCCTCTCTTCATTATAAGCCATCACAGACAGATATGGATTCACAACAGCAGCCTTGTAGCAGCAGTCGCCTCATCAGCTGTCACATGGTTAACCATACTGAAGTGTGTACTCTTCATTTAGCGGCTGGTTCTTTTCTCTTTAGACTTATTCAAAAGTGTCAGTGATACTAAGACAGTTTTACTATGCACACAAAAATACAGACACAGAACTCTTGACACACAGACACACAAATACATAGTGAAGACCTCCTCGTTGTTTACATGACAAAGTGTTCAGTGTTCAGTTTAGTATAGGTTATGTTATTAATAGCTGCCTATAGACAGACTTTGACCAATTCCTCACGTCACTTAGCTCCATGGCTCTCAACCAATCAGCTGCTGGAACCCACAGAGCATGCTCATTGAGATTGTCAACTACATTATTGTCAATTGGGCCAAGCTCTTTTTTGCTAGCACTAGATAAATCAAAGTGCAATGTCTACACCATCTTTATATTACTATCCTTTATTTCAGATAGCATTTGCCTTATGCTCAAGTTGCTAAATGTACATATGAAAATATATTTTAAGTTTGCATTCCCAGTTTCCACATTTAAATCAGAAAATGCAAATCAACACCTTAACCTTTACCTCCAAAGTAATTCTTTCGGCAAAGTAAATCACTGGATACCCTTGGAAACAAACTAGTGCTGACACTAATCATAAACTGAGGCCAGGATTTGCATTGATTTCTACACAAGAGGAGGTATAAATAATCAGACATATTACTTTCAGAGTAGACACTTTTCTTTCAGCACATTCTGTTATTTCACTTCACATTCCAGGCAGCCTAAAACAGTGACCTCACTAATCTGGTTCTGAGTAATCTCATAATCTGGACCTGACCGCTGTGTACACATTTCCACACTGAGCTCCACCTATCAGCCTACAAGCTGGTTGCTGCTAGCGGTCCTTTCTCTTGACATGTAAAATAATAAAAAAAAAAATCTTATAAGTAAGAAAGGGACACACAACAGCTACAGTAAGAGGTGCAGACACAACTTTGTTCTTCACTATCTTTACATCGATTGAAAATCAGTGGAATGTCATGAATGACTAGGATTGTTGTCGACACTAAATTTAATTGCAATCAATAAGTTGTTCAAGCATCTATGGTGGATGCATAGATGAAGTAAGAAAATTATCATACCTTCTAGTGATTCTAAAAAGTCCTGAGAAAAACATCTGCACTTTTAGCTTCTGCATTGTCGGAAACCCAATGTTTTGTGTTCATCTGTCATTTTGCTAATCATCTTGCAGACGATATACTAATATATCACAGTAAATGGGGGGAAAAAAGGGGGAAAAGGCTGTAAAACTGTTTTATCCCCAGAGTGTTTGTTCATATAAACAAGCAAATCCATCATTGGCTCCATCCTTGTCATATTGCAGGTAGATTTCATTGTAACCATTAATAGAAATGCCTACAGCATTTTTGCTGCCCATCTGTACTCAGTACTACATTGAACATTGAGTACTACCTGAACTGTGCAATTATATCTCCATCCAGCACCCATTTTGGAATTTTGATTTAGCTGTAACCACCTCACCTAATTGAGGTGGTTAATTGAGCTTAATTAAAAAAAAAATCCTGTGTGACATACATTTT